>NC_137863.1:40752270-40820270 GCF_963924005.1 Protomyctophum bolini
ACCATCAGGGGGGACAGACTGTGGTGTCCGTGGCTAATCCACCTCAGGGCCCCCTCGGCATTACAATACATAATGCAGAGCATGTCATTTGGAAAGGGCTCCCGAACGTGTTCCTCAAAACCATTTTTTGAGAATTCACTGCTATACCTCACCTCGTCCCATAATATGTCCTCTCAGCTGCGATTGCATGCATACCCCAATGCCAACCCCCACATCTCGCTTTTGACACACAGCCCTCCCCGTACAGCTTCTTCCACGACCAGAACCATAATGCCCTCCTTCCTCCAAACCGTTCATCACCACAGCCACCATCCCTCAGTCCAGGCCAGTCCAGCCAGTGGTGACTGGTGGCTGGTTGACCCCGGGGGCTGGGTGCCCGGGCCCCAGCTGAGGAGCCCGGGCAGCTGCCAACCATGGCCACTTCAACCCCGGCCATCCGGATGATTGCGTTTGTCAAGCCGCCACTCCGTGTCAGCCCGCCACAAGTTTGATCACTACAATTAGGCTAAAGCAAGGGGATCCATCTCTGGCATGGATAGAGAGATGGAAAGGGGGGAGGGGGGCTGTGGGAGAGTGTGTGCGGTATATGTGTGTGTTCTGTGGACAGATGAGGGGTGGCAGGGTTTCCATGTTGACAGTCAGCAAGCAGGTGGAAGGTTTCGCTGTGTTTTTTCATCCATCCACAAAATGGTGAGAACCTGGCGTTCACCAGAGCATGCTAATACACCCTGTCCCCGTGCACACTCTCATTATGCACACACTGTCACTACTGCCCATGTCTGCTTACAATGTCCAACCAAGAGCTCATATTATATCAGCCAATTAACATGTGGGACTTGTTGTGAGTGACCACTTTGTAATACCATGAATGGAAACAGTCATAGGGAAAAGTTTATACATTTTACAAATAGCAAATGACAGAGGCCTCCAGTACCATTGTATTCAAAGTATACCGTTCACATTTCTATACATGCAAAACCACAAGCACATTTGGACAACTCACACATGCATTACATATAATACATTATTATCATCATTATTATTATTATTGTTATTATTTACAAGATTATGTGCTACAGACACTTTAGTTTATTATTTACGTCATGAAATTAGAATTATTTTAATTTGCTTACACCTACACAAAACTATACTCTGCCTTGTTCTATATCATAGAACAAGAACAAACTTGTTATGTGCTATAACACAAACATTAGGATTATTCTTTACTCCATCTCATAATCTATTTGCCATGTACTTGAGAAGATTTATGGATATTTTGAGCAATTATTGTTCCATTATCAAAGTTACGGTAAATCTATCCATTTGTAACTGCACAAATGTAACCAAATGAACCCGTAACACTAAATAAATACTGAGGATTTAATGGTGTATTCCAATCATACTAAGATCCCTACTGATCTCCCCTTTCCATTACTTCCCCTCGCAGCCTAAAGGAGCTGAAGATGTGAATGGTCTTTGGATGCCCATTTCTATGGAGCATTATGAGCATATGCCAACTGGTTGACCTCCAGCTATTCTTAAATAAAGGGACAATACAAAGCAATTTCAGTGGACACAGAGGTCCTTGTGTTAAGTCTTTTGTGTAACGAACACGGGACACAGAAATCCTTATGGCAGCCTTTTATGTAATAGAGAAGGGACAACTTTATTGTAGCTCGGATACAAAAGAGGGCTCTCCACACTCTCTACACAAAGGTTTGAGATATGTGCGAGACCGTGCCCCAATGGCTATAGGGCCAATAATTTTAACCTGTCTAATGCATTAGCTATACGGCAAGATCAAGTGCAAAGGAGAGCACAATAAAGAGGCCAAATTAATTGGCTTTTGAAGAGAGCAGAATTGCAAAAGAATAACCCGAAGGAATTATCACTGGGTGTGAAACACAATTATGCTAATTATACATAGGAATATGACATTGACATGACATATGATTATTTTACACATGAAAAATTGTGAAATAATTGAATATAGTTTGTTATTAATCTATGATTAGTACTGTAGACCGAACTGATTTACAATATCTTAAAAAGACAGGTTTACGGTTCAAAGCTTTACGATTCAGTGACATCCTTGGTAGTGTACTGTCTATGAGGGAATGAACATTGAAAAGAAAATGTAATAATCCAAGGTGATTTATAGCCTATACAGCATTATAAACAGTGTGAAACAATGTACCTTACAGTACAGTATCATGTGCAAATAATATGAAATCAATAAAAAAAGAAAAAACTTTATTTGTATAGCACATTTCATACAGCAAGTGCAAATCAACGATGATCTGGAGATTCTGGACAGATGTGCAATGTAAACAACCCGAGCTGTCCAACATGGAATTATGTACAGTGGAATTATGTACAGTATCTATTAGCCTACAGTATTTAAACATAGTTTACACAGTATGAGACAACCAGATTAAATATTTTAAAAAAATCACTATTTATATACAAAATAACCATATAAATAGTCAATAAATACAAACAAATGTGATCAGTGAAGTTCCTGATCAAGATTTATACACAGTTCATAATGGAAGTCATTTTCTTTCTATTTAAGCTATGAAACTAGCTCCCTCTTGTGGCCAGCAGTACATAGTACAGTACAAATGGACCCAATACATTTCATTCCACAAAAGCATTTTTTCTCTCTGACATCATGATGGGGTGGGGTGGGGATTGGTGGGGGTATTCCTCAAAGAAAAAGGAAAAAAAGATCACTACTTCATCAAAAGTAATCAACAAAATAGTATAAAAAGTAAAAACTGGTCAAACATTGGCCAAATAGTCAAATATTGTAAGAAAGAGGCAACAAGTGTGAAAATAGAATACAATTCGTGAGCTTCTAGATGTGCTATTTGTACAATATTTATCTATGGAACCGAGTCAAAGTAAATGTAATATAATGAAAATGTCTCAACTTGTAGTACTTATCAGGGTGGGGGGGGTCCCCAGTTCAAATGTGATTATTTTGAGGGAGCGTGGCCTGAAAAGGTTGAGAACCACTGCCATAGCAATCATTAGTTGCTATAATTCAGTTATATAACAACATATACCAACAGCTGCGATCCATCCATGCAGTTATTTAACAGGCTTTGCCTTTGGCCGAGGAGGCAAACTGTGATCTGGGTCTGCACTGGCCCTCTGCTTGGCTCTCCTAGGACATGGCCCGGGCGGATCGGTAGGGTGGGGGCCCTTCCCCAGGAGGAACTGCTCCCAGTCAGGGATGGATTCCTCCACGGATGTCCAGTATCTCATCTGGAGGGAAAATTAATAGAAGTGTTTAAATACCGACTCACTCAATGTCCACATTATCGATCAGACACATATAGTATGACTGGCAGACACTCTCTCCCGTAATCTTTGTTGTGTATAGTCACAATTTTGTTTGTGTCTTGGGTGGGAGGTGTTACATGTATTGCTATGGGGGACAATTGTAGGTGGATGTTTCTCTGTTTTTCTCCCCTCTGCTCTCTACTCTCTGTCTGTCACTCATTTTCACAGGTCCAGCCCATTCACTCTGCTCTCAGTCTCAATCATTCCATAAACCTGGTGGATGGAAAATGAAGCTTGCGCACGGCTGCAGTGTGGGTGGTGTTTCCCAATAGCACGGTAATCAGACAATGTAGTGAAGCAGCATTCATTATTAGCTTGGAACTTTTATTATTGAATACCAAACAAACTATGCTGTCATAGCATTATTGTTTTGTACAGTCATTTCTTGATTTCTATAAAGCAGTGTCTTGTACAGAAATGACTGATTTGTGTAAAAATATGCTTTAGAGAATGGTCTGCATTGCACTCAGCCAAGAAACGACAGAGATGTGCATGTCCCGTCCACTTTCGTTCCGTTTCTTCTTTGCAGGCACATATATTTGTCCTACTGTAGATCAAATTAGTCATATAACTTGCTGCTTATGTCCCCTACACACTGTAGGAGTTTTAAAGTTGTCGGCGAGTCATCAGATCGTTATGTATTTCACACTACAGGAGTCTTTTCTTTTTAAATCGACTGTCATTATATCGTTGTGGCTTTCACACTAAAAGATTGGTCGCCGACAAGGCATCACACACACACTGCAAATATCGTGCTGTGTGTACGAGCCATTAGCAGAAATGGACATTTTAAAGATATTTTTTTAATGTCAATTATTTTATTCAGTGAAGACTGATGAAGTTGAAAGATCGAGAAGAAATACAAAATGACAAGAATCAAATACGTTTCTTTTGGTGTGGATGCATGCACCTCACCTCCAATGCCTGGATATCTGGATGTGGCAGACTTTGCCTTCTATTGAGCCGCTCCTCTAGCTTCTGCATATCCTGTTGTAGGCAGTTAAGATAAAGCTGTATTGATCCCCACTAAACACGATTATTACAGCAGCCAGTGAGCAGAGAGCTTAATAAAAATCACACACGTGTGAAATGTGAGGGGCGCTCTTATCGTCGTACATCATCATCTCATACTGGCCTGTGATTGGTTAGCTGATTTTCCCGTTTACATTTGACATTGTCAATGGCAAATCTTGAGACGTGTGGGGACTAGATTTAGCGGACATTTGACCTGAATTCCCATTTCATTGTCAATGGCAAATCCTGAGACGTGTGGGGACTTTTACACCTGTAAACCTGTGATGTGACAATAAATCTGATTTGTAATCACAAGAGGTACCTCTAGGAGCCTGCTGTTCCTTTCTTGGGCGGCTTGGCTCTCGAACAAGTGCTGACTCCTGTTGCTGTTCTGCTGTTCAATTCGGCTCTGCATCAGTCCAAGAAGCACTGCTCTTCTCCCTAAACTGGACACAGCACAAAACCGTAGAGCGCTTTAAAAACATAGTTTTAGACATTATGTGGCCCAATGAATAAAAGAAGATTGACTTAGATAAAATACTAATACTACTATAAGAAGACAGAGCCTCCTCAGATCCCCCTCTGCTGAGTAGTTCCAGGGGGGAGGCAGGGGACCCCCTGGCACATCCGTGCCAAGGGTGCACCTGGGGATGGGAGGCGGCCACTTGTCCCATCTGGTACCCAGGAAAGGTGAACCTTCGGACGGGTCGGGCAGCCGAGCAACCACCCTCAGCCCCAGAGCAGAGGTCTCTTTGCCGTTTTTCGCACTTCCTTTGCCCCCACGGGGAGGAGCTGTGCCCCCTTGGCCGCCTTGGAGGTACTATATACACCTATAAGCCCATTGGGCATAGTGTCTATTTTTGTCCTATACAAAAGGACTAAAGGATTAAATTCTCATTGACAATGAATGGACAATTTATATAGTGTCGCAGTCCCGCCCCCTTTCAGAACGGCGAGTGGCCCAGGAAGTATAAATTCGCCATTCATTTCCCCCAAAAAAGGCAGGGTACAACACTTTTTGTTTTGTATTTCTTCATATGTGATGCTAGTGTCTGAGACTCTGAGCATCATGATGATGACGTATGATGATAAGAGTGCCCCTCACTTCACACGTGTGTGCTTTTATATGGGTAGGCTACCGTATAGGCTGCAGGCCCACCGAGGCGTTCAGTCATTCTATGGGGACTAGCACTACTGCTGCTGCTGTGAGTGAATGGCGTTGGCAACTTGGCACCATATCACTAGCCTGGCTAATAAGCCAGACTCAAATCACACTGTCGTCCGCCGGTAGGCAATTATTTTTTGCCAACGGCTGATTCGGTCTGGCTAATTAGCCAGCTGGCTACCATATCACTACTACGAGTACGAGCAGCAAGAATGCTATAGTCACTTGTCCGAATGTGAATCTCTAAAAGTGGAGTCGTTTACTAACTAGAATATACGTTTCAACTTTTCAGGTGGATAATTGGATATGGAAGTTAATGAAACGACAAGAGCTGTTCTCAAGTCGCAGCAGTTATTGGGTAAGTAGCCTACACACGGAACACTATTAGAAATGGAAAAGGGTGGGTGGACCCCACTTAAACAAGTCACAAGTGTAATGCTTTATGGTGTCGTACTGTCGTCCACAGTTAACAGTGTTTGTATTGAGTTGTGCTTGCAATGTTCTGTAATTCTCCAAACTGTTAATACATACTTAAATCAATCAATAAATCAAAATACGTGGCACGTACGTCGACTGGCCAACGTCAGCATACTCAGTAGCGTAACATTAGCATGATACAAACGGTCGACATTCACTGCATACAAGGTTTGTCAAATGAATGAGTTTGTTTTGAAAACGAGATGCACAGCTCACATTTCTTCATGTTTCTTGCTTAGTTCAACTTCATCGGCGATGGCAGACATCGTGTAGTGTACTAATAATAAACAGTCAGTCACTTCCTCTCAAGCTTTGACGGTATCCATAGGAACGGAATGTAGTGTTACACCGAAACGAGTGACCTATCGAATATTATGACTTGAGCTCGCCGTTATTTAAATCCAAACGGCTTTGTTGATCGTTTGGCGTTTCTATGGGTGAAACAACAGCTTTATTGTTTGTGACAGAAGGTTGTAACTACTCCAAACGAGCATGCCATTTCCTTTTCAGCAAGCAACCGACCGTTGGGACTTTGTGAATTGTCAGACAAATTGCATACGTTACCAATTTCAGTATAACACACATACTAGTGGAAAAGGACTATGGTGCCTCTTGCGTTCACTCCACGAGAACATGACAAATTGTATTAATGATGATGTATTAATATAAAAGTTAACATAATCAAAAATAATATTTTTTATTTACGTACGTAAATACGTACGTAAATAAATATTATTTTTGTAGGCCTATGTAGACCTATTATGTTCTTGAGTTGAGATCACGGTGCTAGAATCGACATCACCACTAGATGGCGGCTTCGTACCGTTTACTGCTCTATCTATGGTTTACTCCCGCAATCTTTTATGGATGTCTTTAACCCTGTAACACCCGGGTTTTTTCTACCTGCAAAAAAGAGATTTCAACCTTACTACCTCTTTTTACTACTAGGACTTATCAGAGGAAATTATATAAAAAAATAAGTTTTTTGCAAATTTTATGCACATTTATAATAATTATTAAAATTATCAGCGTTAAAGGTCAAATGTCATAGGTTAAAAATTGTCCAGAGATTTTTTATTTGTGTGAATTTCAGCCTCTGTGGGGGTATTTATATGCAAATATCATGACAAATGGCATTGCAATGCCATTGCAAATGAAGTTTAGGTGATGAAAGAACAGAAATTAATTAATTAAAATATGTTGTATTATTGCAACGCTGTGTTGCAATATTCACAGACTCAGTTAACTTTTATAGTTAAAAAATGTTTCTCACTGTGAGTGTGTAGCACTCCAGTGTGTTGCCTACCATTGTAAATAATTTACTGTAATGTTAAATGATTTGTATTTGAGAATAGTAGGCCTATATTTTCATATTAAATGAATGAGGCAGTGTTTTATTTTACATGCAGGCTTAATGGAATTGGTGATTTAGCACCAAATATGCAAAAGTCGCCCTGCAAGAAGTCATTGTCGTTTTGTGATATAGTATGCCGGGGCCCCAAATTCCAAATGGCAGGCCTTTGTAGCGAACTCTCTTTTTGTTATATATTGATGTGAAGAACTTCTAATCACTTTTTGAGGGGAGCTAGGCACTGGCCCCTCCAATGCCTGGTTTTTGACACCAGGGCACTAAACGTGATGTCATGTGGCAGCCAAGTCTACCTGTCAGTGGGGAGTGTTGGCTGGGAGGAGGAGTTGGACGGCCCTATACGTCCTCTCTTAGTCTACTAATGGCATGTTACGTAGACAGCACTAGAATTGCATTTCATGTAGTCATAGCACTTCATAGTATATATGTACAGTACAGTACAGTACAGTACAGTACAGTACAGTATAGTTTACAGTATATGTATAGTTTAATTATATAGATCTTCCACTGTTACGTTCTTAGTTTACGCATGTTTCATGATAACTACTTTTTATGTAGCCTATGTGATGTATTGCCATGCTTTTTGTTCTTGCTTAATGTAAATCGCTCTGGATTAAGAGCGTCTGCTAAATGCCTAAATTGTAAATTGTATTCTGGCGTGTCTTCAGATTACCTAACTGTGTGAACCTCTTGCCACATTGTTTACAGTGGAATGGTTTCTCTCCAGTGTGAATACGCTGGTGTCAGTGTCTGTAGTTTAGTGAACACACATTGTTAACATTGGAATGGTCTTTCCCCAGTGTGGATACGTTGGTGTATCTTCAGACAATCGGACTACCTAAAGCATTTAAACTCTTGTCACATTGTTTACAGTGGAATGGTCTTTCCCCAGTGTGGATACGCTGGTGTCTCTTCAGGTGACTTAAAACAGTGAAACTCTTGCCACATTGTTTACAGTGTAATGTTTTTTCTTCAGTGTGGATACGCTGGTGTCTCTTCAGGTGACTTAAAACAGTGAAACTCTTGCCACATTGTTTACAGTGTAATGTTTTTTCTTCAGTGTGGATACGCTGGTGTCTCTTCAGGTGACTTGATTCAGTGAAACTCTTGTCACACAGTTTACAGTGGATTGGTCTTTCTCCAGTGGCATGCACAGACATTTAGAGGGGCAGGTGCTCAAGTGGAAAAAAGGGCACTGTGTGCAGCGAGTGGAACTGGCCGGTTGCCTTAATAGTGTGAGATTTATAGATTTTGGGGCATAAATAATATATTAGAAGCTTTTTTTAATCAAGAATTGATCAATGTCACCATGGTCCACATACTGTACAGTGTACACAGGTTCATAGCTCACAGGCAGCAACACAGCAACAAGAGTGTAGGGGAGCAGAGCGGAAGGAGGCCAAATTGACAAATAAAACACCCCGTCATTCATATTTATTCCCAGACCTTAAAATATGGAACGTCCCGCATCAGTTCATTACGGGACACGTCTTTTAGTTTCCGAATATGGGATGATTCTGTATTTTACAGGACAGGTGCACGGTAACCCTGCATGCCGAATGATTGGTGTCTTCATGCAACGCTGTTTGGAAAATTGTATAGATTCACGTCCGGGAAAATTCCCGGCCGCCTTCTCGCGTACCGGTGGTACATCTCCTGCGGACCGGCATCGGTTTCCTCCCTGTATGGAGGAAGATGTTTTAGGATTGAGGTTTACTGTGATCTCTCTCTCTCGTGAAATATATACCTTGGTTTATGTGTGAAAACAATTACAGCGCTCCCTACGATAACGGCACCAGAGACTCCTTCATCGTGCAGCTGTATCCCAATCTCAAACCTAATTTATCGTCCACAGTGCGAAGGTGTTGCGTACAGAGAACGGCCAAGAACAGTAGACTCCAAGCTCACTACGGTCACATTCGCGACGTTGTCTCACCAGCCAACAAACAGAGCAGGTTGAATCGATTATATGAAACCGGAACCTGTGCGTGCAGTCTCAATGTATAGATAAAAAAATCTATACACACCCACCTGGAAATTGGCCAAAATGTTGCACTTGAGGAAAAAACATGGGGGTCACCAAATGATTATCTTGGAGTCAGATTATTAGAGATATTTTGTGAAACGTTGCAATTTGGGCCTGGTGGTGTTGCTTTAAGATAGGTCATGGGGTCATTCAAATATTTAGGGTTGGGAACTTGGGTTTTACTAATTAATTCATATCAATGAAACTATATATATATATATATGAGACCTAACGGATCTCTAAGCACACGATTCCCAATGAAGCCGGTCGATTTGACATATGGCTCGAGTGTGTGCGACAAAAACTGTGGGAGGAGTAGCGCGGCAAAGTATCCTCATTTACAATAACAATAGTCTGGTTGGCAACCACACTAATGAAGCCAGAATGCCTTAAACACTTTTTGTATGTCAAATGGCCTTTAGTGGCGCTTAGTGTGAGGTGGTGCAACTGGCCCCTGATGTCTTTATATTTCTACATTGTAGAAAATGTTAATAACAATTAAGAAAAGCCCTTGAATGAGTAAGTGTGTCCAAACTTGGAACTGCTACTTACTACTGTATAGATATAGACCTTATGCCATCAGAGCTGTGATGGCTGTTTTACAACTTTTGGTCTGATGGTGTCAGTGTTGCTACACTGTAGACTCCCATATAGCAAGAGCTGTATTGTAGACGTTGGAGAGAAGTAGGCTATAGAGAAAGCTTCGAAGACCAAAAAACAGCCAACATCTCAGTGACACAAAGTGAAGGACAAAAACTAATGTGTTCATCAGCCTGAGATTGAAGACATTAAGCAGGGAATCGACTGTGGATTTTTATACTATAAGACTTGTGATGGAGAGACATGGTTCATGCACAGCACTGTATTGAGAAAAGTATACAATTATTATTTCTCTGGGTTTGTGTTATCGTCAAGGGCTGCTGTGCCGTTTTCTTAACTGTCAGTGCAAACAGAGCTGTGGTACTTTCAAATGAGTATGGTGAATGCTTTTCACGGTGATGTGTGTGTGAGTGTGTGTGTGTGTGCGCGTGTGTGTGTCTGTTACAAAAGGGCTGTTTCAAATACACAAGCAGCACTGTTGATGGGTTTACATTTTTCTGTTTTTGTCTGCCTGCATAGTGTTCTGTACCTGCTTTGATATAACTGCAGTTGAAGACTGTTTCAAAGTGTTTATACTCATAATATCACAATTTATACTTCTGTCAGTATTTTACATTGGATCATATAATAGATTTTTGTTTTTAACTTGAAAATCGTCTACTTTCGGTGAGTGACACTGGGCAATTTGGGCTATTGCTGCTGCAATGAAAAACAGTAAGGACTTTAGTTATTATTGAGCTATTTATTAATTATTATAATAATGGCGTTGCTGTGTACATTAGTCCCTTTTAAACACCATTCAACAAAATGTACATCTCACTCAGCACTATTGCTGTGTCTTGATTGTACAATGAAATTTCCAATAATTATTAGCTTCCTGTCTTCACATTAATAAGAATAAGGCAAAACAACTTGGAATAAGGATACAACACATCTTCTACTACAAATAACAACAAAATGTACATAAATAAGCAATTAAAAAAAGTACATGCATATGCATTATCTATGAAATCACTTTTACATACAGTAAATACTATAAATGGATGCATTGATGGGATGTATTACAACAGTACTAATACATGAAACAGACAACAGAGTAAGAGCAAGCAACACTATTTGTGCCATTAAATTGCACCGAGACAATGCAAGCAACACCGTGTTCATTTATGCTTTTGTAACTCATAGAGTGAATGGACCCGTAGCATTTGTACTGTACACTCTCCCGGTTAAATTAGCACATGATCTGTGCAGAGTTCTCTTGGTGCACCACAGATTAGAGATTCAGCAAAAGGAACACACATTAAGCACAATGGGCAGTGTGCTCGCTGCCCTTTTGTACTTGCAACAGCAGGCAGGATTCAATCACAGGCCAGCAGGGGTACATGTTGTTCTGGAAGAAATGTCTGAAACCACTATGGCATCAACAGGGACAGACATTGTACAGTAAGTAAGGAGGCTTTTACTGTAGATTATGGCTGCAAGCATTCAGCAGTGCCCGCCCCACTGTTCCATGTTCCATTGTAATATCACACCATTTTGTTATGATGGTGTTCTACTACTATCATTTTTCACATTCTTCACATTCATTCACGTTATCCCAAGTGAAATGCTGATCTTCAGTGGGAAGTTGGTGCGGGGAAAGTTTAGTGCAGTTGAAAAATTGAAGAGGCTCTGCATCTTCACCACCCACTCTGCTTCAAATCTGCTTCACATCCATCTCTAAATGCAGCATCATGTCCTCTGTGACAGCCTGCTGTGCAACCTCCTTCACCCAACTGGGAATCATTTCAGAAACGGCAAAAAAATGAACCCATAAGTATATACTCTCAGAGTGAAACTAACAGATGATTTGGCTGTGTATACTGTAGGGGGAACTGTTATGCTGGTAATATAGGGCAGTTCTACCCTTTAAACAGGTTCGTCAATGGTTCTTTGGGATGGCCGTGGTGCTATAGCACCTCAGTGGTTATTTGGGATGATTGTGCATGGTGCTGAAACTCTTTTTTTTTAGTGGTGTAACCGCTCCAAGGAACAGCAATGTCCCTATGTGTCCGTCCCAATGTTTAGAGTACCAGCAGGGGCAAAAGTGGCACTGTTGTGCTAGAAACAGAGAGAGAGATAGTGTTGCACTGTTGCCGGCTCATAGATATTAAAAAATAGATGCCTTTCTGCAGTTCGTTGGAGCGATGTGTGTTGAAGGAGGGGTGGAAGCAGGCGCGGAACTACCGGGGGGGGGGGGGGGGGGGGGGTGTGGTTTCCCCTCGCCCGTGATTCCAGGAGCCCCGGGCCCCGGGGCTGTCAGATGATCGATCCACGACCACACAGTGTTACACAGTCACACTCACGACAGATACCCATTCAAAGCATTATCTCTCAGTGCGCTATACAAATATATATAGACATCCTGTAAGTTCAGAAAATAAAACTAGTGTTGACTAATCATTACAAGTATAGCTCTTATTTTGAAGAGGAAGAGGAAGTCTGTTTCGATTGTAGCCTATGTTCCATGACAGACGGTTGTTTTTCCAGATCATAATATTGCCGGGAGTGAGGGACTGACAGACTGTAAACATTGATTAGAAGTGATGGTGGTGGATTGCTTTTAGCCAAAGTTTATATTACCATATGAAAGCCACGCTCGCACTATATGACTTAAACAAAGTGTACATATACGATAAACATGGTGGAAGTGGATCCTATCAAGCTATACTGCGGCGATAGCCAGCATTAGGTGAGTAATTCATTAATTGTAAAAGTATCACGCTGACGCTGGGTGCTTTGGGAGTCCGGTTCGGCGAGGCCCGACCGTTGTCTGCCCGGTACCAAGTTGTTCCGCCAGTGGGCGGAAGAATTTAGAGGAAGTACGCCGGAAGTGTGGAAAGGAACATTACGTCACGCTGCCACTCAAGTGATTACTGGCCAATCACAGGCTAGCGCATCCTTTCCGGGACTATGGGCCGATTCATACTCCTGTTTCGGCGCTGTAGTGCCGAAATGATTTCGGCTCGTCAGAAAATTTCAGTAGCACCGAAGAGCCGACTTTAGGACGGTACCCGCCCCCCCCGAACCTCAAATGACGTCAAATTGTAGGCTCTACAGCGCCGAACCGACTTTTATTCGGCTCTAAAATAGGAGTATGAATCGACCCTTACAGACCCGAACATGCACTCTGTGACACAAGCTCATGCTTCCGCGGGGCGTCGCTGGGAATCTCGGGAATGTTTTTCCCTCCCTTGAGCACATACGCTCAGTACGCAAGTCCACTGGTATAACTTCTGCTATGTAATTAAACCTATTCACCAAATATAATGGTTGGCCAGAGAGTTTTGCATTTTAGAATAAAGTCTCACTCTCACCACAGTCTTTGCTGTAGGAGCACATTGCAGGAAGGAGGAACACATCCCCCTGTCACCTCTCTAATCCTTATCCTTGCTCATAATCATTACAAAGACCCTAACAGGTGGATGTTGTAATGCACGACAGTTGGCTTACTTATCATTTAATCACCTGGAAGCCACTAATCTAAATCTAAAATAAACTAACTAAAATAAATCTCTTACTCCATTTTGTGCCATATATGCATATAGAACGTATTCTCTGGTTTTGTTATGGAAATCTATGTCATAGAAAGAAAGGCGGAATGCCTCTCTCAACAATACGCGTTCTTGTTCTCTCCTACCGCCCAGATTAAAGGGTGTGGAGAACTTTGCAACAAAAATCAATGCAAAGTGCAAGCATTTACTGATTGACAACTTAAATATATCTCAAGAGCCAGTTGGAGTGCCAGCCAGTAGTTCAGAGAAGCTGTGCCTGGGAGACTGCTTAATGAAATCCGTGACCTGGCTGGAGAGAATCAAGTGAAGAGGAGTGAATGAGCACCTATAAACTGTATACTGTATAGCTACTGGGCTGCTAGTGCTACTGAGTCTGAAACAACGATGTGTGAGCTGTGTTCTTCTCATCTACTTTAGTTTTCTTCAGTTGAGTTTAGTCTATTAGTTTATTGTATTTCTTTGGTTATTTTGGCACCACCATGCATTCTTGAGAATTAATATGTTTCAATTATGCCGGCAAAATATATTTTAAAGTGTTAATCTATTAACATCTATTAACAAACTATTAATCCATAAAATGGGCCAACCTTCCAACATAACCTTCCATATGAGTTGACAAAATGCAGTCGTATTGAGAAGACAATTTGTTTCCCAACATAATTTAGATTTATTTTGGATTTAGAAGGGCTGACAGAGTTGACATGTTATGGTCGGGACACATCTGATTAGCAATATTATTTAATGCATTTATCAAAAAATCTTTAATCTTGTGGTTTTGGTAAAAATCAAGCCACATTCAACTTAAAAGGTTAGTGAAAACGCAAAAAATGGCTGGCAAGGGCAGTTTTAGACAATGTTTTAACTCTGGCAGTCAATGAGAGCCAACATGTAAACAAAAATGTCTATTGACATGACATTATAACATCAAATATAGTAACAGTCCAGTCAAATTAAACACGCATAACAGTTAAATACAAGTTGCTAAGCAAAAGTAACTTGGCAATATGTATTGACATATTTTTTGAAAGTCATTTTGGTGCTTTGTTGTTATGTTACCAGAAGCTGCTCCTCTAGTGTTGTAACCATGTTCAGAAGTCTATGTATGGCAGTGATTTTCAACCATTTTATTTATTCGGCATTTGAGCCACGGACCACCATTTGATGAGATTTAGCCTCCCAGAGACCCAACACTAAAGAATATGTCCACAATTCCATGCAGTATTGATGTACCATTAGGAGAGATAACAGGCAAACGTTAAAAAGTTAAAATATTCTACGTCCTCTAATTGTGTATACCGGTAGTCTTCTTGTAAATTCAGTAATAAAGATGTTTAGCAATAATGTGACTCTCCATTTTGTTTCATTTTACACTCAAGAGTTAAATATCTATCAGGGTCCATTTGGTTACCAACTCTCTTTAATTTATCTGGGGACCACCTGGAACCCCCTCAAGGACCACTGGTTGAGAACCACTGGTGAAAACGCAAAAACTCTGTCCCCAGTTGAACCAGTATGTATCAGTGACGGTCTATGGCTCTGTGGTACTTGACTTCTGGACCAATCTTTGAATATAAATGAATCAGATGCCTATCAGAGGCCACATCTACGCACTAGGATGTTTTCGTTTGAAAACGCATGCATAGCCTAACTTGATTCATTTGCACCTCCTGAGCATCCACATTACTCTTTTGAACCCCCATGCGGTATAGCATACTGCATCATGCACTGGCTTGCAATGATTGCGCGATAGCATTGCTGCAGTTACTGTATGTCTCAGAGAACAATGACACAAAATGGTAAAGAAGCTAATGGACGTTCATGCAAACGTTGAACTCCGACTGATTAATATGATGGGTGAGAGACTGGGATGGGAGCGGTTATTATCGCTCTAACTCTAGAATGATCGGTACAATGTCCTGATTGTTTTGACGTGGTGTCTTTGTTAAACGTGATACTGTATTTAATTTTCATGGCACGCTGACGATCGGGAAAACAAAAACATGGCACTTCATGACAAGTTGCAGACCCATGCTGCTGTATAGAGTCATGTTTTTGCAATGTGCTGAATCCTCGATGGCATGTGTCATTCTGTGACGTGCTAATTTGCTGTTGTGCACTTTGGCAAATAAAAGTGAACAGAAAATTGTGCCCAGTCAGTCTTCCCGCGGGAAATAAGGTGAATATGGTGTTTCCTTAAGAAGTATCTTAACCTAAGTAGGTGAAGGTTGCACCTGTGTCCTACATTGGTAGCTGTTTGAGGAAAGGTCATTGATCTTAATCTTAAAATACGTATGCGCTTTCCCATAGAACTTCTGTTGATGTGCACATCAAGGCCACTGGTGCTGTAGCTTCAATTGTGACTATGCAGCTAGTACAGTATATACACTATCATTCTTGGGGGGAAATTCAGCAAATTCAATAGCAGACCAATACAGGTGGGCTTGTACATCTGATAGATCTGCTTTTTGTAGTAAAGAGATTCGGTATACATTATAGGCCCAACGTCAACATTTAAAAAAATGTCTTTTTAAAATGTCTTCTTTTCTGAAAAAAATCATGTTTCTATATCAGTGGTTCTCAATATTTCACACACACACACACACACACACACACACACACACACACACACACACACACACACACACACACACACACACACACACACACACATACACAGTACACACACTTCCAGCTCACACATCACAATAGAGTAGTATACCGTCACTCTGAGTACCAGTGCACACTCATCAGAGTAGGCACCGCTTACAAACACTGGGTGTGATTCTTCTTCTAAGATTTTTGAAAATTTGTCATTCCAAGAAACCGGTACGATTTGCAGTCCTTCTGACCTTTTCAGGTGTATTGTATCGATTGAGTCACCAAAATCTAGTTTTTTAAAAGCTTTTCTCATCAATTAAAATGTCCCCTTTAATATTGTGTAAAATATAAATGTATCTTCATATGCTTTCTTTCAATAGACCTATGTTCTTTATTGCTGGTCATGTTTAGTTTTTTAATGAATAGATGATTAATCATTAAAAGCTCTGTCACTCAGTCGCACTCAACCCCGTTACACAAGTCATTCTCCCCTCCATAACAGTTATTAACTGGCCCTTTAGTGTCATCACCACCAGGAAGTGGAAGTCTTCTGAACAACATGCTACAGAAAGAGGCAATTTCCCACCTTATTTGACAATGTTTTAGAGTAATTTATACTTTCACATGTGGTCGTAAATCACAACAGCTCAACTCCGTTACATGGAATAAAGATAGAAAACTATTATTTGTGAAAATTATGTTTGTTATTTCAACAATATATCTGATTTCTTAATCTCATGCATGCCATGGTTATTACCATAAAGAGTAGTAGCCATCTTGAGTAAGAAAATCACTTTTCAACTCTGCTATTATATTATTCGATATAAAAATGCCTGAGATGGGAAAATCTGTTTTTCTGATATGGGGTATTCAGAAAAGTAAAACCTTTCGGTCAAAACAATATAATAATAAAGGCCAAATCGTACTGGTTTTGTGGAATGACTGAAATATTTAGGATATATTTACTGGTTGTGACCCATACACATGGGTCTGACTCATGGTTTGGCATAGTGGTTCAGAGGCCATTGCCCCTTCATGCAGTATAACGCCCTACAAACCACAAAGACACGGAATCAAAATATGGACTGCGTCATGTTATGCATGGAACATGCACGCATGCATGCATAATATGCAGGCAAGTCGGAGGGAGCAGCCCCTGAGGGCAACCAGGGGACATGGGTCATACATTTTACATTTCATTTCACATTGTACACATTCTTCATGGGACAGGAACTTATCAATAGAAAGCTGCATGGCAATGGTTTGTGCTCTCAAATTCAGGGCATCATGAGACAGGTGTATGGCCCTGTGTTCAACAGTTACTAAAGCCCTATTCGCTCAGGACATTATTCATTAATATTATATATTTATTATCTTAATTCAGTGCAAATCGACCATGTCCCTAATTTGTAAAGTAAATTTGAGTAAAATATATTCTGCGCTAATCCCGTGCGACTGCTCAACACAAAACACAAACGTGGGGTTTCTAAATTTCACGAGGTCCCCAGCTAATCCGGTGTCATGCCATTAGTTGTACTGTCCATTGTTCTGAAGGTTTATAACGCAAATAATCTCTCTCTCTCTCTCTCTCTCTCTCTCTCTCTCTCTCTCTCTCTCTCTCTCTCCAATTCAATTCAACAGGCTTTATTGGCATGACGTTTTACAAGTGTTGCCAAAGCACAATCACAGATATTACAAACAACAACATAATATCAATGACATGAAAAAATAAATAAAAATAATATAAAATAAAGCAGGTGGTGCAGAAAATAAAACATGGCATACTGTATGTGTGTCCTACTGGTTGTCCCTTTACTTGTGACAGGAATTGACATATTTTGCAGCCAAAACTGCACATTCTTTCTGTTCCCCCAGAAGGACTGGTAATCTTTCCCTTTCTGTCATACTTCGGAATTCTGGGAAATTTGTTTCAAATTTTGGGAAGAACTCCTCTCTAATATTTGTGTAGTTTTTACATTGTGTTAAAAAGTGTAACTCTGTCTCTATAGCTCCGTCATCACAGTGACAGCACAGCCTCTCCTCTCTGGGCAGCCAGGTCTGTCTGTGTCTGCCCTTCTCTATTGCCAGACTATGATCACTCAGTCTGTACATTGTCAAAGTCTTTCTCAGGTTTTTGTCAGTTACTGTGGTTAGGTAGTCTGCCACAGTATACTGTCTGTTTAGAGCCAAATATGTTTCTAGTTTGTGTTGTGATTGTGTGAGTTCGTTCCAATATGTGATGTATTTATCTTTTTCTTTAGTTATAATTTGGTTGGGTCTAATCTTCTGAGTGATAGTGTAGCTGTCTGGGGTTTGTGATGTCAGAAGGTGAGAGGTCAGCTAGTTTCAAAACCAGCTGACTGAGGGGGCTCTTTTGGATGTCCAACTCTTGGCAGGCAAGGGCTTTATAATGGTAACAGGCAGGGTCACTCTTTTTAATATGGCTCCAGAATTTAATAGATCTTTTCTGTATATTTAGAAGTAAAGGATATTGGCCTAATTCAGCCCTGCATGCAGAGTTTGGGCATTTTCTTTGTACCCTGATAGATAATAATAATGATAATTTCTCTCTCTCTCTCTCTCTCTCTCTCTCTCTCTCTCTCTCTCTCTCACTATTATTAATATTATTAGTGTGGTTGCTATAGGCCCGAGCATTTTCTTTGCTAGCAAAATTCACATGACATCACAATATACAGTATAATATAAATCAATGGTAAGACAGAATTCAGCTTCCAGTGAATTCCTTGTGACTCATTTAAGTTCAACCACACTTGCAATTTCCCATAATTGCATCTTACTAATTATTATTAATAATCGTAGCTACAGTAGTAGTAGTAGTAGTAGTATTATATACGTGCCTGTGTGTCTATGGCAACCATATGACAGTTTCTATGACACAGCCGCGTTGGTCTCAGATGTGTATTGTGTCATTTTGACATGTAACATGCCATGCAGTGGGAAGAAGGGCATGCATTTTATTCTGAGATGGATAACTGGTCACGTCACCCCGAAAGTCACAATTTCACAGATTCCAGACAGTCAAACTGCACATCATCTGTGATCATCTAACACCTTTTCCCCTGTGGGGTGTTGTACACTGTTGTGTTTATCTATATTTATTTAACTAATAAAGGTGTGCCATTCTACACTGTGATTGGCTGAGCATGTAGAGGTCAATGTATCTATTAACGGGTATGGATCCCCAAATGGGTAGGACTAGTTTATTTAACCCAATCTATGCCAGACCTGCGATTTCTCGGAATTCGCGACACGATAAATCTCGGGTTTGTTTAATGTCATTTAATCCAGAATTGATTTACCGTTTTTTAGCATCCATCGTTGGCCTCCGGTGCAGCGGAATATCTGCAGCTCTCTCTGTATTGGTAAAGCCATGGCACTGTCCATGGTGCTAAAATAGTACATGCCACTGTCCATGGTGCTGAAATGGTACATGACACTGTCCATGGTGCTGAAATAGTACATGACACTGTCCATGGTGCTGAGATAGTACATGACACTGTCCATGGTGCTGAAATGGTACATGACACTGTCCATGGTGCTGAAATGGCACATGACACTGTCCATGGTGCTGAAATAGTACATGGCACTGTCCATGGTGCTGAAATGGTACATGACACTGTCCATGGTGCTGAAATGGTACATGACACTGTCCATGGTGCTGAAATAGTACACTCATAAGAGGTGCTGAAACGTAGGCAAGGCAAACAATCTTGTGTTGATGACATTCTGTTTACCTGAATTTGCAGTCGTGTCAATGACACCGTTTTTGTTCCTATAACTTCTAATAAATATATTAATAAAAATCACACTTGTGTGAAGTGAGGGACGCTCTTATCATCATACCTGATCATCACCTCATTCCGGCCAATCGCTTTTTTTTTTTACTGTCCTCAATTTTTATGCTCACTTTTTAAACCCTCAGCCAATCATATCATCGCTATGGGGTATACACACGCACGCACGCACACACAAAGGCAGGCATATAGGGGGCTAGCGCCCCTCAAAAAGAGAATGGAAAGGAAGTGGTGCTGAAACATTTGCAAATGGATTCATGTTGTGTATAGAGCAGTGATTCTCAACCTGTGGTATGTACGTGTACCACAGGTGGTACTCGTTTGCGTTCCAGCGTTTGCGAGTCTTACTTGTATTACTACAGGTAGTACTTCTGACCAAGCAATAGAGGGTATGGGCGTGACACCATCATCATACCAGGAAGTTATGCGGGAATGCCTACTGAATGGGAAAAAAACTACTTTCTGGCCTTGACAGCCCATACATCTAAGTCCTATTTGATTGCATTAAATTGAGTTGAGAACCACTGGTGTAGAGTGATGCTGCTGTCCTTGGCGCTGTAATGTTGTATTGTGAATGGCAACTTCTTTTTTTGTCCCTCACAACAAGCTTGTCTCGCCGCTTGCTTCGCTCAATAACATCCTTTGTTTTTATAATAGGTTATCATCTTTTTTAAATGATTTTTATTAGAAGGGACCCTGGAGAATGCACCACGTCCCAGTCTTTATTGGCCCCTGATGTGGAGGTATTGACTGACGACAATAGCCTCTGGGTGTACTGCAAAACATATTCCTCCATTAGGGAATACTGAATGAGTGCATATTTTTGTATTAAACATCGAGATATGTTTTTGTTTAATTTTTGAGCAGCTCCAACGTGTGGCTTTGTGTGTCTGTCCACCCCATGATGTCATGTTGTTGACATCATCAGACATCACACAAGTGTGATTTGGTTTTTTTAATGAATTGGCTGGACTGGATCGGCTCTGCAGTACATCACTTGAATAACCCTACACTACAGTTGCAAACTCTAACGAGTAATATGTAACGTCCCACTGATAAATAACTTTAATATATTGTATTTAATATACAAGAAACATTTGTTTCCACCACCATAAAGACAATATATTTTAACAGCTAAATAATTGCGCTGCATTGAAGTAATCATACTTCTGTGTCTGTGCGTGTGCATGTGCGTGTGCGTGTGTGCGTCGAGCCACGCCTAGGACATTTATTAACGCCTTAAGCTTAACCTACTGGGTGCACTATATATGTCTGGTGGTTGACACATTTAAGTGGAACAACACTTGGCATCTCATGTGTTGCTCAGCGATGTTCGACCTAGATTATCCAAAAGGCCGACGTTTTGTGAATTCCATTAACACAAGCTATACACTGGGACCCGAGAGCCAACTGGGAGAGATGATTCTACCGGGACTCGTACTGTAGTAGGCCTACCGTATACCAGAAATGACTAACACAGCATCTGTCAAAGGACCTTCATTTAATATGGCAGTAGAAATTCTTCTGGAAAGCAAATTGATTTCCTTCAGGAACACCTCTGAATAAGTGATGAATTACATTTTCGCACCTGGGATGAATACGTAATGAGTGACGGGTTGGTGTAATATTACAACTGGTGGTCGCTGTGGACTTCTGCAAGCCGGCCACAATGCTGTCTCTGTTCACCTGCTTCAGCTTAGATATAAAGCAATGAAATGCTATTTCTACCTGAGGCACATTCTACAAATGCCTTCTAATCAGCAGTTCTCACACTTTAAAAAACGCTGCGTAAAAATGCGACGTGCTGTGAGCTTGTAGATCGGCTATTGAGTTATTTGGTTAACCGTTGCAGTCCAGGCAGGGATATTCAATCCTGCGTCAGGTGTTTGCAAAGAAACTATATTTTCCAAACTAAAGGTTTCCATCCACACTCCACAGAGAGGAAGACCATGAAAGGAAGTTACAGAACATGCAGTGCTCAATTGTCTATCCGCTTTAAGGTCTCTATAGCATTGTACTTGAACATTCAACCACTGACATGGGTGCAGTTTGCAGTTCCACAAATGGCAGAGTGAAATTATTATTGTCCTCTAGTTCGAGTAGACTAAGACAATCATCAGAAAAAAAAAACTGAAGATAACTAAAAACTCAGCACACAATTGGCTGCCACTACAGTAGACCTTATCACCAATTTCCATACAAATGAAAGAATGCATATGAGGAGACTTCAAAATGACAGTGTGATTGTGATGCATGCATGTGGGTGGGTCAAAAGGAAAAAAAACATATAGGTTCAACACTTAAAGTATCATTTCAGCACTATTCAACCTATCTTCATATAATTGGTCCCCACTAATGTTCATGATAAAATATCTTCTACACGGCCTGTGTCTCGGGCAGTTCAGAAACCCGTCCATCAAGTCATTGTTTTGAGGTCCCCTTCTATGCCCAGCTTTGTGTTTCTGTGTGTACCACGGAATGTGATGATTTGATTGGATGAGCACGGAAAGTGATGATGTATGATGATGTATCACATGTTGGTGGGAGCGCTGGGCCAATAAGGGACCACCTTGTGCCTTTATGTAGCAATGTCAAATGTCCGCTAACATAAATTGATGTACGATGACAAGAGCGCACCTCGTTACTTGCGCAAGCAGAGCGCGCAAGTATTGTGGTCGTGCTGGCTTTTTTATGCGTATGCTCGGAGGTATATATAATATACCGATGTTGATGGTGACACTATAACAGGCCGTTCTGGAAAATCTGGGGCAGAGGTTCATCGCTGGCATCCAGGGAGTGTGCGTGCAAAATTTGGCACCGACCGGGTTAGCGGTTTTTATCACGAACGTTAGTTGCAAGGACCAATTATATGAACACAGGTTGAGAAGTGGAATATGTCTGGAATTGGGGCTGGGGTGGACTGTGAGATATTTCTGTGCAACTCTGTTATATTGTTTTGTTTTATTTTGTTATGTGTTGGTTTTGTCATGCATTTCTTTGTTTGTGTTTTATCTATGTCAATGTATACAAAATAAGAAAAGTACAAAAAAAAACCTTTTAGAAATGATTTTGATTTGGTGAGATTTGGGGAAATCTTTGGAAAACAAAAACAGTTTTAGAATGTTTCACGTACAGTATTGCGCTGTTCTAAACCTGCCAGTCACAACATCTATACGTAACATGAGAGTTACTCTGGGAAATTAATAAAATTACACGTTATACGTTCATATTATAGCATAGAGCAGCAAAAATGCTTTATAGGATTTCCCCTTTTCATGAAAAGAAAAAGAAGAAACTCAATCTGTGTAAAAAATAATAATATATACATTAAAAAAATCATAGTTTGTCAATGGGGTGAATGATCTCAGAAGAAATAGCTAATTAAACCATACAATGAGATTTCCCTATGAATGGTGACGAGCAAAGCACTATAGCATCATATAGGCACAGATCACATTGTGTCACCAGAAGGCCACATGCTTAAAGGCACCGGTTGTCATGGTGCAGAGTACTGCCACGAGCAGCCCTTATTCAATAATCTGGAGATAGAGAAGTACATGCTGAATGATTTTACACTTCAGCGCTTTGCACCCTCACACAGGCAGACTAATGAAAATCTTAACATCTGAATAATATATTCATTCCCTCGTCGGAGACCCTGTTTGAAAAATATTCTTTCGCTGGGTTTCTTATTTTTAATTAAACTTACAAATGTGAAACATAATTTTTCATATCATGTCAGTGTCAGTGAGCAGCTGGTTTTAAGTACTAATGAGTGTTAGATTACACGTTTGTTATTTTATTTATTTACTTGGGTTTAACTTGTTGTTTGTGAACTGAATTGAGACTAACTTTATGGGGAGAGAGTTATGTCTTTATGCCTGTGCGGGTGTCAAACACCGGAAATAGCCCATGTTGTGGGCTTTTAGATCTGCTAGTTTCAGTGCACAACTTGCCACACTATTAAGAATACAGTAAATCAGAAGTTACACGTTGACACATTTGAGAACGTCTTCCACGACTATATTGCCATCAGTCTGCACCTCCACTGTCCACTCTCATTTCACTAACTGTTGAAAATAGCTGAATGTCTCATTTGTAAAACTGTACCTTTTATAGAGAGGTCATTCGACCTTCCTCAGGCATGATTCATGCCTGAGGAAGGTCGAAAGACCCAAACGTTGCATTTTGACATTAAATAAAAAGCTCTTGAACCAGCAAGTGACAGAGTGCGGGTCTCCCTCCCTCTTGCCGACACACCTGTTGTCATAATAGTAAGTCGAGCATGCAGGCAACCAACCAGCACATCAGGAGAAATTGGGGGTTCAGTGTCTTGCTCAAGGACACTTCGACACTAACTCTCAGTCAGTTTGCGCTCTTCAGATACAGGCAGACAGACAGATCTCCATAATTATATGGGCACAAAAGGGACAGACAAGACGGTTCAAACAGGTTCTACGACAATGGGTATTGCATCCCAACTTGCGTCGTTCGGCCAGCGGCCGACGGGCACAGGTCTTGTCCTTGCAAAATTGCAGTATGGAACATTGTAAAAAAAATGTTTTGCTTATGTATGTCCCTTCCCTACTGACTCATAATCATATTAAGTGTTTTTAACATTCGATCCCATGGGACAATTTCTTATTCCTTGAACCCATGCAGACCTTGGTAAAAGTCCTTATACTGCATACATTTTACCAGCTTGTGAAACTTTATGCTGCTGTCTTGGCCAGGGCGCCTGTGTAAAAGTGGTTCTAAACCTCAATGTAAAGATTCCCTTTCTATTCCTCTAGTGACAACCCTCAAACACTGAGAGAGCACTGGAACAATACACAGCCTCACTCTAATACACAATTATCTTATTCTCAACAGAGATCATTGGAAGGATAAGGAAGGCAAACACAACACATCTAAATAAATGAATAGACAACTCCTGAAGTGAATGCAGTGTGACAGCTCTGAGCTGATGTTTCAGGGGCCATTTATGAGTGCTTGATTAGGGCCGTAAAGCCGTCATTAGGGACATCTGTGTCTGGATGAGAGGCAGAGCGGAGGCTCACATCTCTTATAGGCTTGTAATCTCGCAGAGTAACGCCTCCAGGAGAGATGTTATGTGCAGTTTGTGAGTATGTTCTGGTGTGGGTTTGAGAGTATTGGAGTTATTTGTGGCTGTTTTCTGTGGGGGACACGTACAACACAAATGCCAAAGGCACAGAAATGAAAGGGAACGGCAGGTTCAAGGTGGCCTTTTCTGCATTGTATCCATAAAAGAGAGAACATCGCAGTCCTCTGCGAATGAACATTTCAATCAATTTTAAGGGCAACGGTTTCTGTCGTCAAATAATAAACCATAGGACTGCAGAAGCCTTCTGCGTTCTACAGCACATTTCTTTTTTTATCTACAGAATGAATGAAAAGAAATAGACAAAGCATAATATGGGATATAGGGACAACATGTATCGAACTGTTATTTAGTCTCGTAGTGAATATGCTCATTTAAATTGCAGTAACAAAGTCTTAAATGTCCTATGTGTTGTGGTAGGGCATTATTGAAAATTGAAGCGCCCACACTTCAGAGTCATGTTGGCACCTTCTCTCTAGCAAGGGCATCTGCATAAGTCCAGACAGAAACAAGATAATGTGCTCGGCATACTTATCACCAAGGAAGATCAGCTAATTGTAATTATGACACAGAGGTCATCGTGATTGGGCTATTATGATTGTGGGCTCGAGTATAGCGAGCCCACTATTGTTATCGTACATCTTTATTCCCGGGACCGTTTTCCTGCTGGGCTGTGACGTCATGTGGGTCAACCAATAGGAAGACAGAGGGAGGGGGAGGGGTATAGCATAGAAGGTGGCATATAGTCCTTAAGTTCCTGTTCAGGTTCATTTTCCCATGGCTTCGTTTTGGCAGCAGATTTGCTGCTTAATTTTGTTTTTTTATCGTTTGAAAATTGGTTGAACATTGAGCAAAATGTGGTTATTTAAAAGTACATGCCCCATAGACACAATGGTACGTGGCCCCGAGGTAAGATGGCCGCCACGTAGCAATGTCGCTCTCCATTGGCCAGAGCGTGGGTGAGCCATTTAGCTTTCTTATATATATCTACCTACCAATACCAATAACCCTACCAAACAGTCCGAAACCAACCACTAGGGGTCAACAGTGACAGACTACACACAAGTGTGTGGGGAATTCGGGATTCGGCATACCAACTTAAATTGGGGGGAAAGGGGAACTGGCTAAGACAAAAAAAAAAAGATAAGTTCATTGACCCTGCTGGTATAGGGAGAGCCGCTGTGAGGTGAGAGCTAATGAGGATCCTGTATATTCCACGCACGTTAGAGCGGCCGTTATGATGGTATGATGAGCCTATTTTCACTGCCCTGGCTGTTACTGCACGCCCCGAGGCCAGGGAGGCCTCCCTCTGACTTTTATTTAATGTCCCATTAATGATAATGAACTTCACTCTATCCCAAGAGTGTGCTCCTATGCCACTGAAACCGCCACCCTTTTCTTAGAGATTAATCTCATGCATGGCTCTTTTTTTTTTTTTTGACTTCAGTAGTTGAAAGATTTCAGTCTCTGTCTATCCTGCCAAATAACAGAATGCCTTGATCAAGTCGGTTCAAATAGAGCGGGCCAGAAGTTTAAAGTGCACAGGCACACCCACGCATGCACTCTCCATGCATACATAGGGATTGTGTTTCTTCCATGGTTTAAAGGTGTTTATTGCCATTATTAAAAGGCACAACAAGGCACTATGGGCTGCCTTCTAAAAAGAACAATCAATATCAATCTCACCAAGATGGCTTTTCGCACCACTTGCAGGCAGCTGTCAGGTGAGGAGTCCTCAGTTCTGGATTATTATTGGTGGTACAGACGCTGGATATTGTTATCATAACAAAGTCATTTTCACATTGAGGGTATAATAGGTGCCAGCTCAAGTAGCCCTGGTTTGAATTGTCTGTATGCGTTCAACAACCTAAACACTATTATACTTTGTTGACCGGCGTCCCACAAGGCTCCATTCTAGGCCCATTTACTTTTTCCATCTACACTAAATATCGGAGGTGTGCTGTCACGAGCCGTGACCATATATGGAGGCGTGGGTGACTAACGGACGGATGGACGGGTGAAACTAGGCAATCTACAAGGTCACAGAATGTCACATTGTGACGCGATGTGAGCTTGTAGATCGGCATTTATTGCTAAATATTCACCCCAGAATAGTGACACGATGGTTCAAGTGTCAGTGGTTCTAATAGTGGGATGAGGGAACCCCCAGGGGAGGGGGTTCCAGGTGGTCCCCAGCAAAGTTAGTTAATATGGTATCAAAACCACTTTAGTAAGTAAGTAAGCCTTGTTGAGCTATAGAGCGTCGCAGTCCCGCCCCCTCGAGAGACCCGGAAAATAATTCCCCGTTCATTTTCCTCGTAGACTTTTCAAAAAGTATTTATTTAAAGACGTTTACGCAGCAGACAAAGCCAACTCTTGTCGTGACAAATCATGACAATAAACACAATGTTTTGGGCCGAACAAATAATTAGAAAGAGGAAAAAAACACTTTGTTGTTTTTCTTCTTTGTAATTATTCCAAAATATTGTTTGTTGTCATGATTTGTCACGACTCCAGTTGGCTTCGTACGACGAAGTACGACGCTTAAAAGGCTTTAAAATAAATAGTTTTTGAAAGGTCTATGGGGAAAATGCATTGGGAATTATTTCCTGGGCCTGGCGTCGTCATGAAAGGGGGCGGAACTGCGGCGCTCTATAAGGCCCATACAGGGCAAGAGCTTATCTCCTGTTTCTGTAGCATGAGGCAGCCTGATGTACAAGTACACCCCCTGGACATGGCGCTAGTATGTTGCAGGGACTTATCCACAAT
The DNA here is from genome assembly GCF_963924005.1 of Protomyctophum bolini. Classification (NCBI taxonomy): domain Eukaryota; kingdom Metazoa; phylum Chordata; class Actinopteri; order Myctophiformes; family Myctophidae; genus Protomyctophum; species Protomyctophum bolini. The sequence continues at coordinate 40,780,131 of NC_137863.1, forward strand.
CCACTTATCCACAATACATTGAACATGAATATGTTTGAGAAAATTGTCTTTCGATTTATATGGCTCTCTCAGTGTGTTTGTGCTCGTTTCTTGCAGGTTGAATAGGGTGCAGTTGTAGAAAGGCTGTTAGGGCATCATGTGGTATATCCGTGCAGACAAACCCATCCCATTTTCCTGGTGTTCTAATAATCCTACTGCATCCTTTGTTGTGGTATATTGCTGTCTTGTTATTCGTGATGAATAGCATCGTGTTCTCCACAGTAATACTTTCATATTGCCTTTAAAGATTCATAATATTTTTGTGTATTCTTTTAGATTCATTTATTCTCATCCAAAGCAGCTCCTGACTACTCTGTACTTTGAGGATGCCGTGAGATTTGATATGGGACTTTAATTTCACTCCAAACAATACATCAATTCCTGACCACTAAACAACCACATTCATTTACTGACTGGATTACATTCGTAATGCATATATGCAGACAACAACGTTTATAATCGTATTCCTCACAGAATCACTTATTTAGTCATGTGTAGCGCGCTCTTGTCATCATACATCATCACATTCCAGCCAATCACAATTGGCGTCCTCACTTTTTAAGTCCTTTTTGTCCTAATTAATCACGTGTGGCGTCGTCAATTTTCTGTCCTCACTTTTAATTCTCAATACGTACTTTGCTCAGCCAATCAAATCATCGCTATGGGGTGCTCAGCCAATCAAATCATCACTATGGGCACACAAACGGATAAAGCTGGGCATAGGATGGGCTAGCGGCCCTAAAAAAAACAACATTTCCAATCAATAGCGGGTGCATTTAGTAGACTGTATTTACTGTAACCGTATGCGTGTGTCTCTTCGTGGATGTTGGTGGGGAGATAACTTATTCAAGTTCAAGTTTATTTGAAAACATCATTGCATAACAATATGAAATATGTTTCTTACAATTTAAGACAAGAGGACCACTCTATTAAAAAGGTCAGGTTCTTGAGCTCTGCAGTGTTGTCAGCCAAGCTGTCACAGCATGTCTACATCAGGTGGTACGCTTCTTTGCCCTCCTGGCTTTGCCCTGGGTTGGCTCCGGTAGGGTCAGTTTACATGCTTGAAGTTCTGGGTGCCTGACGCAGTGCCCTGCCAGCCTCATCCGTCTCTCTCTCTGAGAAGGATGAGGCTGGCAGGGCACTGCGTCAGTGCCCTGGCATGCCAACCAGGTTTCTATTACTTCTGGTAAAGCTTGTACGCTCTCGGGAGGAACGACATCTGGTGCCTTTTTGTATGACTCACAGGTTGTGTGAGTGTCCTCCCAGTTTCTTAGAGTGTAGCGACTTGTATTTGTAGACACACTCTGGATCATTGTTTATTAAAGTTGGGATGGCATACTGCAGTTTTGTAACCCAGTGGAGCACGGCCCGGCCACTCAGAAGTGCAGCTAAGGCCGCAGAGAACTGTTTATGTGAAGGACTGGTATAGAACTGGCTGCACAGAGAGAGACAAATACTATTGACAAACACTTCAGAGAATCTAAAAGGCTTTTTAATATTATTAAAAGGCCTTTTAGATTCTTTTGAAGTGTTTGTTTTGAGTTACCGACGGAGAGATGCCAGAGATGTTCTGAGTGAAGGAGTGGACGTTGCTAACCACTTCACATCAGCAGCACATACAGCACTCACATTCTTTGGCAGTTTCTCATGCTTTGCAGGCTATCTGTCTGAGGAAATGGCAATAGCATTTGTGCAACAGGATGTAGAGTATAAGATTATATACGAGAGTTCCCTTGCCAATCCATAATTTCAGTGCCCTGATATACATGGGAACAAGATTATACATTTGTTTTGTTAAAACTACAGTATATCTTGCATGCATTGGGATGTCATTGCATTTGTAATATCTGGGCCACGTTGTTACACGTGTCTCGTGATTGAATAACCCATTAAAACCGGGAAAGCATCTGTGTCAAGCTTTTACATCTGCTATGTTGTTAACTTTTTTGAAAGTTGAAAGTGCGAGCACTTCTGATTTGTAGAATTGGCCCCTCAGATCTTAATGGCATGATAATTATAATAACGATGATAAAATCATAATCCAATTGATGCAATTAATGCAATTGAGCACCTAAATAATTACAACTTTTTATGTCAGAATCCCTTTAATGTACTTGAAGGTAGTTGCAGATCAACTATTGCTGCTATTTCTCGTATAATAATAACATACCGGTAACAGGATTTGAACAATACTGTAGTGTAGTTGGTGTGTGGTCATGAAAGAAACAAACGAGGGTCTCTGAAGGTCTACCCATGAGCAGTTGTGGGCACATCTGGAGACGGCTGTGCCTGAACCTCGCTTCCCTCCCTCCCTCCTGGCTCCCCAGCACTGCAGGCTCAAATCAACACATAATCATCTGTGGGTCTCCATGATTGAGCGGCAGGCTGTGCCAAATGTGTCATCCTCTCCTCATAATTTAATTACAGGAGGCACACGGGAATGATCGGTGCTAATTAGACGTGATCCATACCTGGGGTAGAAAATTACCCTTTGAATTAGGACATTACGAGTGCATTTTAGCCACGATGCCACACAACTCTTATTTGGTAATGGCAGTCAGTCAATCTGTGTTGGAGGACATGGATTGGCACCATCAGAAGAGGGTGGGTTGGAGTGTTGTTGCAATGCACTGGGAGGCCAATTTCAATACATTTCTGGCAGGAACTCTGGAAACCAGCCGTGCTGTTTTTTAATCAGAGAGTCATTTTTGGTAACATTGCTAATGGCTTCCCAGGAGCGGGGAAAAGCAGATGGATTAATGACTGAAACGTGAGTCTGTAGCTTAGAGTATATACAGTATGAATAGAGACAGCACCCGGAGGAAACCCTGAGGCGAAATGGACATAGTGGCCGGATTTGGTATTGTAGCGCTGGGCCAAACTCATGAACGCGCTCAGCTGGTCCGTTTGACTATCATTGTGCACGTTCATGATGACAACGTGAACACTGTTTCATACGTGAACGCCGCTGTTTCATAATGTGAATGCGTGCAATGATAGTCAACGGCCAGCACGTCCATATGAGTTTGAGGCAAATCCATCCCAGAATGCACTCTGTTCCTGAGTGAAATCGCCTCGTGCGCTTTTGAGCAACTTGATGCAAGTGGATGGGAGGAGATATCCGGTGCCGTCTCTATTCATTATATACTCTAAGGTCTGTAGACGGTGTGTGGTCTTGTTTTTGTTTTTGTTCTATGTGTCACCAAGACTAAGAGTTTAAGTGGTCTACATGTATGCTGTATATCCCCTCAAAGATATGGGGAAAATTGTGTTTTAGGATAAAACTCAGTTTTAGGGCTAGGTCATATTTAGGGCCATGGGTAAAGTTACAGACTTACAGTGATGTTATTGGAATAAGGTTTAAGGATACAGGGCACCTGCAGGTATACAGTATGTGTGCATTTTGCTTGGGGAAGACATATGAAGTCACCTCACACATTTGAGATGATGCCAAGTTTACAGTAGATAAAACAAAGGATTGGAAGTCTACAGTACATGGCCTCGGGCATACCTGAGCGCCTGTAGGAATGAAATAATGGAAATACGTTTATAACGATGGTCCTATTGCCGCACAACAACAACCCCTGTCGCCCACTGTTGTACTTCAAGCGTGCACACATGCACGCCACGTATGCACGCACACACACACACACACACACACGCACAGAAATACTGTAGACATGAACTCCCAACTACCACGGCACACATACATATGCACACACACTACCACCACATACGCCATGGCTGTGTGGTTGGGTGATGGTGATAGCATAGCCATCTGCCTCCAGCTTCAAATGCAGAGAGAGTCGTCTGTGAGCGTGAGCGCCGTGCTCCGGCTAATGGCAGCCTGGCAGCTGTATTCACCTCCTGTGCCAGTCCTCATTACAGAGAAAGCACCACTCACCACACACGCTGGGCGGCTATAGGGCTGTGATCTCTGCTTCTCAACACATTCTCTACACATCAAGCCCAGTACAGTCAGTATGACGGACAGGCCAATGTGTCTCATACATACTGTATACGGTAGATGGACGGACGGACTGTATTACATATTACATAAACGTCAACTACTTGAGGCATTCTTATTCTTACTTATTCTTATTTACAATTTTAGACATTTAGCAGACACAACAACACAAGGTAATACATCGAATGCATAGAAATAGTCATCTAGGATCAAACCATGAAGGGCTCCAATTTCGTCGCCGCCGTTTCCCGTGACACGGCCCGCAATGCACCCGCCGCCAGAAGTCTAGGAGTATAGGAGCTTACTCTGCCTCTTAATGGTATTTTGGTCCAGCATCACCCGCTATCTTTTTTTGGGGGAAGACGTGAACATTTTGTTCTGAACATTCGCCAAAACAGCCGATGTACGAGCTCAAAACACATCACATTGCGATGCGCTTTGAGCTTGTACATCTGCTCTTTCTGGCGAAGAGATACAGAACGAAACGACAGCCATCCAAGTACAGTTGGAACTCAAATATATGTCACCAAGAATAAGGGTTTAAAATGGTCTTCAAAGATAGAAGTCAGCCTAAATCACTATTATCAGACACATAACAAGTCTGCAATGACTCTCCAGGGAATAAAGGGGCCAGTACCGTTAATAGCCATTTATAATCTCAGCAGGAATATTAAATATTAATCTCGCCATGGTTCCCAAATGACATGCAGAGAATCACTGATACACCAGGCAGTGCTCTCTTCCAAACTACGGGCCCTATCTTGCATGCTGCCTTAGCCCTTATCCTCCATTTAACCCATTCTGACCGGGAACCCGTTTTGGTGTTAGCATCATGTTATGCTTTAGCTATTGAAAAATAGCAGATCTACAAGCTCATAGCGCGCCACCGAGTGGCGCGCTACGAGCTTGTAGGTCTGCTATTTTTGAAAAATCAAAGAACGACTGACATTTTTAGAATCTGATCTCAGGTCAGAATGGGTTAATCAGACCAGTGTGTGTCCCAGTGGAAACCTCGTATGAATCTGATCTCAGGTCAGAATGGGTTAACCGGCACTCCTAAAGGCCTCACCGAGGGCTGCTGGGCTTCCTCCTCACGGAGGACACAGGCTGGGGCGCTAACCCATACTGCTCACCCGGGTGCCGTCTACATTCCGGCTGTCACCCGTCTCTACGGTGGTCTCCAGACTATACCTGGTTGTCACATAAGTCTATTCCTAAGAGTCACTATAAATAGAATAACTATAACAAAAAATACATTGCATGGATGCACCTGGGACGTATCCTCAGTGATGTATCCCAAGGTCATCAGGGTTTCGGGTCTCTCAACAAGTATGATGAAAATTTGCCTTATATTGTCTATGATGTCTAGTGTGGTAGGCCTATACAAAAATGGCCATAATGTTTTTTCGCGATGTTTCCGGCAGAGCAGACCTCTCACTCTGTGGACCTTAATGACCCAAGTGAAAAGAAAGAACACAAATAAAAAGTATGTCATGACATCACAGGTTAATCTCTATTCCTTGAGCTTTTGCGCCTGTGGCTCCTATTAGGGATAAGGGGTAAGGCGGCGCACAAGATGGCTATAGAGCCCTATATTTCCTACATTCAGTACATGTACTACATTCCAGAGCTAGGTTTCGCATGTTTAAGCCTCAAGCTCGTACAAAGTATAAATCTGTCCATAGACAGAGCTGAATGAATGACTTAGACATAGAGCAGAATTAATGAATGACTATAGACATAGTCAAATTAGAATATTCTAGCAAACAGGCCAGGTTACCAAGTTGAAAGTTGTTAACTTTAGGTTTTGTTTTGAGCTCAATAGCAGATCCCCACAACAATCTCCCCTAAAGTTATGTAATTGTAAGTCTGGCAGACTTTTGTTTGATGTCAAGACAGAAATGGCTCCATTTAGACTAAAGTGGAAGTACGGAATGCTATTCTACTTCCTGGCATTTATCCTATACCTTCCGGTAGAGGTTGACTGGAGGCCATGCTAAGAACATACCGATTTGCATTCAAAGATAGCTGTGAGAGCTTTCTCATACTTTTATTAAACTGTTACGGCCCTATGTGGCCTCATATGGTGCGTTAACCCTCCTGAGTGATTTCTGTGATTCCTGTGCCCTATATGGTGATTGGAGGGTGGAGTGGAGTGGAGTGGAGATTGGAGGAGTGGCTTGGTGTTTGGAGACACACCTGGGCCTCATCTCCTCATCAGACAGCCAGTATAAAAGCCTGTGATGAACACCAGCCCATTTGCCATCCGTCACCTGTGCTGCTGAACCCCGTTTGTTTGTAGCTATACTCTGTATAGGCTGAGTGGCAGATCCTTTTTGCTGAGTGCTAAAGCTAAACTTTACTTCCTGTGTGTTTAAAGTACAGACACGCTAAGCTATTTTGGTAGTTAAGAAATCAATTGCAGTATTTCAAAACATTGTATAACTTTCAATAGGAAAGCTTGGTAGGGGTCTACTGCCTTTTTCTTTTAGACGCATATTTGACTCTTTGGGCTGTATTTTGCGTGTCTTAAGTACCAGGTCTTATTCCCTAACTTGAGTAAACTAAAGACCTGGAGGCGTGATCAATGCTCTTTGGACACTCAGAATAGAGAAATGACATTGATCACGCCTCCAGGTCTTTAGTTTACGCAAGTTAGGGAATAAGACCTGGTACTTAAGACACGCAAAATACAGCCCTTTATGTGTAGTTAGGGAGCTTAGATTGTAATTTGTTTGGACGGCGGTAGCTTAACTCTTTTCCTTTTGAGGTAGGATGGAGAGTTTGGTTTGTTTTGGCCTCGGCCACCCTGAAGTTGTAGGGCTTGTAGGCTTTCCCTATTGACATTCATATTGATATTTCAGTTTCTGTAACCTCAATTTGTGTTACTCCTTAAGCCTCTAGACTCCATATAAGGTCCACACACACACACACACACACACACACACACACACACACACACACACACACACACACACACACACACACACACACACACACACACATAGAATTAGCTCAGGTCCTCTTCATTTCCGTTGTCATGGCAACTTCTATATCCATCAGTTTTTCAAAGTACATTGTGTGTGTGTGTGTGTGTGTGTGTGTGTGTGTGTGTGTGTGTGTGTGTGACCATACTTGTGTGGGCCAAATTTATCCACAAATATAGCAGAATTAGAAGACAGTGTCTTCGTCCTGTCCTCACAAGAGCAATCATTGTTCTATGGTAAAAACACGTAGGATTAGTAGGCCTATTTAGGAGTTATGCCTGATTTATACTTGTGTGCCAAATACACCCCCCCCCCTTCTCTCTCTCTCTCTCTCTCTCTCTCTCTCTCTCTCTCTCTCTCTCTCTCTCTCTCTCTCTCTCTCTCTCTCTCTATATATCTATCACATGAAAGGAATTGGCCTAAAAATTGCATTCATAAAATCATTAAAATGTGTATCACATTCACTAGTATAGTAGTGTGTGTGGGTGCGTGCGTGTGCGTGTCTCTCTCACACAAGTGTCCCTCAACACTGTGCCAGCTCCATGGAGCTCTGCTCCGTATTATTGCTAAACTAAAGTGGGTAATCCTGGAGAGAAGGGCTTTGGCTGAGCGCTGTGTTGGCAAAATTAGCATTTTGGCCCAAATGTTATCAGGTGCGCAGGTCCTTACAGTATACAGGCACACTGACAGACAGGCCCTCTATTTCTCCTCTGTTAAGAGTAATGTTAACCATCACATTTTAGGCATTTAACTCACCATATACCACTCCACCACACATTAAATGCATAAGCTAAAGGCAGAATACTGTAACTGATGTTTTTTGGTTTTGTTAGTTAAATACAATACACATTGTATTGGAGTCAGATTTAAATATTATTATTGATTTACACCTCATACGTATAAGCCGAGGAGGGCTGCTGTACGAGGAGGGCCGATCGAGCAACATTGCGGCTCAAGAATCCACCACTACTGAATGAAGTGTCTGGTGCTGCAGGGAGTCTGGTGCAACGCACAAAAATAAATAAAAGTGAGTTTGTCCTGCACATTGTGCAATGTCTTGTGCTTTTGTAGAACAAATTAGTGATGGAAAATAACTAAGTAAATATTTCTTTGAATATTTTAAGGGCTTTTCTACTTTGTTGATCAAGCTATGCTGGTAATATAATTGTCTCTGCATGGGTTATCGGGAGAGGTTTGTCTTGTAGTTGTACTATAATTGTATTGTAATAGCTCCTACCTGTGATGCTAATTGAATATAATATATCTCTGCTGTACGGAGGAAACCTCACGACTCCAAAATGTTCATTTTTCAGGAAATGAAAACGATGCCTCATCAAAGTTGGTGTTGTGACTTTAGATATTGTCCATTACTTGCATGAGAAGGACAGAGGTGGTGGAGTTTTAGCAGACAAACGCTTAAAATGCAATATCCATACATATACTATATGCACATTCGACATATGCCATACGAAACGATATTGCACTGCTCATTGCTCATTGTTGTGCACCTGAGATGTTGTCCATTAACTTAAGCAGCCATAAGCCAAAATAATGTCACAGCCCAAGACTTATAGCTGGCTAATATTTGCGTTGCCTAGCCAAGACAAAACGGCTCTCCTTTTTGCACCGGTGACAAGGAAACAGATGTTAACAAGATTAAGCACTTATTAATATACACATTATTGGTGTCGTATTCTACAATACAAGGCACTTTTATTGTAATTCATGTTACAATGGAAAACGAAAGAGTAATACATTATGGTGAAAATCACAGCTGTGATGATATACAGCTCAGGCTTATATGAGCTGTGCTGGCAACCACAGCACAGCTGCGATGTTATTGACCATGTCATATTCTGTCCTGCTTTATTCCTCAGCAACCACATATCACGCTCACCACTTTATTGTCGGTCGTACAAAGTGCAATTTGGTTTTCAGCGGAGGCATAAAACACCCAGTAAACCCGAACAATAATCACACATGACACACTAAATGGAAAAATCTTAAATGCAGAGGTCTCCCAAAGAGGAGCTGACATGGAGACTGTTATAGCAGTGATTCTCAACCTCTTATATTTCAAGGACCTCCAATTTGATATGCATTAAGCCACAGTGCCCCATTTTTTAAAATGTATGTCTGGGACGCCAATTTAACCTGCTCAGTGTTTTCTATACTCTGCGTTTACTGTTTATTTAACTCTGAGTTGCAGGTCCTTTTGGTTCAGTTCTTGCACTCTCTGAGTTACAGACCCGTATTAACTAAGCATCTCTTTGCTTCCTAACTACAAATCATTTAGCTGGGGATCCCCCTGGGACCGGGCCGGCAAACCAGTGACCTTCTGATTACCAGACTGCCATAGGCGGCGGGTGCGTTTTACCTTTGGGTAGGCTATAGAATTGCGTTGGGGGGGGGACTCTCGCGGCCGAGCGAAGCGAGGCCGCCGCCGCGGATTTATTTATTTATTTCTTTCCCAGATGGTCTAAAAATGAGTTATTTAGCATACTTTTACCAATGAATTAGCCTATACAGACAACGACTTTTGGACGTCTTTTTCTCAAGTCTCGAGTCAGTCAGTGTAGATTACCCGGCGGTGTTGCTGCCCCTCCGGGAGTCGCGGCTCATGGCCCTTCACAGACGGCACAGAGACAGCAGTCACTCCGCTGAACGTGTCAGTGTTGCTGCAGTGGTGTGAACTGTGAACCGTGCGGGCACTGAGTTCTGACAGCCGACTCACAGCTTCTTCTTCTGAATTAGGCTACTTTATCTTTGCCTTGAAAAATACATTTTGCGTTTTGCTGTTTCCCAAAACAAACCAGCGTGCGCTACTCTTTGCTACAAAGCGACTGGAAGGACGAGGTTTACAGACACACCAATAGTAGTCAATCATATGCTGATTAGGCCAGTTGCTGTAGTGTATAGCCTATATCCGATCAGCGATCACCAGGGGGCAGCGACAACACACACACACACACACAATAGCCTTCTATAATGCTGCGCACATATATTATATATATTTAAAAAAATACCCAGGATAATTTTTGGGAAGGCTAAGCCTTCCCTAGCCTTATGCACCCGCCGCCTATGCAGACTGCTTGTCTACCCACTATAAACTACAGCCCATTTAAAGTCTACAGTTAGTTACACCACCTAGTTAACTCCTCTTGGAGGCCAGACTTTGACTGTACACATTGTTGTATGCATGCAGAACTCGCCACCAGAGCCTCATTTTTACATTATTCTACCTTCTGTGTCCTTCTCTGAGCCAGCTGTGTGATGTCAACCAATCCCTAAAACCTATCATGGTCTACTAATGAACAATATAATCAATCAATCAATCAATCAATCAAAGCTTTATTTCAGACCCAGGGAGAAACAGAAAGTATAAAAAAAACAGTACAAATCACACAAAGTACAGTACAAAAAAACAATACAAAAATACAGTTTTTCAATGTCTAACATGCAGACAAGTCCGCCAGTGCTTCCATAATTTGGAAGAGAATCTATATGAACTGTATACAGGGTTACAAACAATAAGCCACTTCACTTAATTTAACTATAACCCACAATTTTGCAACCCTTTTTTTTTTTCACCCAGTGTCAATTATTCAATGTAATCCTGGGCGCTACACTTCCTCTGCCAACCTGGGCAGTGTATGGGCACTGATGACGCGGAGGAGGAAACACGCCCCCAGCTCCCCCAGTGGGAATTGAACCCAGGACCTTCTAGCTGTGAGGTGAGCACTACCGACTGTGCCACAGAATTTGCCACTTCCTAAAACACTTTGCTTAGTAGCAGTGGGTGGGTGGGGTGAGGCAGTGTGTATACTTTAATATTCATAGATACAGACTTTCTCGATGAGGGAGAAAGAGTAGATGTGGGGAAACCATGTTAAACAACATATTAATCATAGCAGAGTATTTTTTACATACTTTAAAACGTGTCTGGAGGGGGACTTTAACACATTATGGTTTAAAAGCAAATCTATTTATGCTCGCTTGTCTGATCGAGCTCTGCCTGGTCTGAGATTTTGCTTCATTTTTAAATGAAGATGAAGAACTCGCAGCTTATTTCTTCAGTGAATGCATAATATTGCATAAAATCCCACTTCCCAGTGGTTCCCAACCTTTTCTGGATCAGGGCAGTGCACACTTGAAAATCTGAAAATCAAATGTTTCAATCAATTTTGTTAAAACTTGGATCCATGGAACTAAGTAACGTAGTATACGGTACTTTAAAATCATATTTATCGGTTTCACAATTAACTTTTTTCACTGCAATGTCTTCACTGCAATGTCTTCACTGCAATGTCTTCACTGCAATGTCCTCACATGCTGTCACAAGTCTTTGCTCTTTATTCATGTGTTGTGGTCATCATGAACTCTGCCTCCAGACATTGATCCTTTATTGTCCTCAAATTACATTTCACCAGGGCTTTCTTCCATCGTTATCCCCCTCAGATTCATAAACTGATGCCACAATATATAGGGCCAAATGTGAGTTTAAAGGCCCAGTGATTAACAATACACAATAGATAAAGTAAAAACAAACAAAGCTTCTTCTTTTTTTTGCATAATTAAAGGCAAAAACATTGAAGACAAATCATGATCAAACTATTACTTCACCTGTTCCAGGAGGTACCGTGCTGAATTAGCTTTTCTGCCGCAGCCGAAAATGCATTTATCTTAACCCTTTAGGAATTAAGTCAATTTGTCTCGCTCGCACGCACGCACGCACGCACGCACGCACGCACGCACGCACGCACGCACGCACGCACGCACGCTTGTTTTATTTATGTTTTATTGTCTAAATTCTCACTTATGATGGTTCTGATTTAAAATTGAATTAGAACAAACTAACTTAATGTGTTATGGCAATATCATGTGGGGGCAAATTGCACAACATTTTAGGAGGCTATACATTCTGTTGTTTGGATGGAACGGTGTTGGCGCATGTTGATTTTGTAGAGTTTAAGTGTGTGTCTGTTGCTAAATGAAGGAAGACCTTCTAGTGTACTTGAACTCCCATAACGTCTCCGAGCCTGACGCACGGCAGGTAATCCATTCAAATGAAGCCAACGTCCCCCATCTCCAAGAGGTCAAGTCTCGGGTTATTAACCCATTCTGAACGGGAACCCATTTCGGTGTTAGCATCGTGTCGTGCTTTAGCTATTGAAAAATAGCAGATCTACAAGCTCGTAGCGCGCCACTCGGTGGCGCGCTACGAGCTTGTAGGTCTGCTATTTTTGAAAAATTGAAGAACGTCTGACATTTTTAGAATCTGATCTCAGGTCAGAATGGGTTCATCAGACCAGTGTGTTGTCCAGTGGAAACCTCGTATGAATCTGATCTCAGGTCAGAATGGGTTAACAGGGCACTTTGTTATCAAGACTCAGCTCCTTCATTGACTACTCCACGGCGTCGCTATCTGGGCAGAAACCTCGTATCTCCACGTTTCACCTTTTTTAAGTTTTTTTTTCTCGTAAATGAATGCCCTACTTCGTCATACAAGAGTTTCACGCAAAAAACAGTGAAAATGGCAGATCTACAATCTCACCTTTTCGCATCGCGACACGTTGTGAACTTTTAGACGTATAGCTATACGTTGTATAGCTTGTAGATTTCAATGAAAGAGAAATGCTGAAGACAAAGTAACGGATTTGGAACATACGAGGTTTCCACCCGACACTGAATTGTGCTGCTAATGCAGATACTGATCAGGATGTCTTTGAGAGAGGTCTGCTGAGTCCAGTCCCACCCAGGACGCTTAAAGATGCATTAATCCATACGTTTTATGTCCTCTCCCAGCAGAGAGCGTTAACTGCAACTGAAACCGGGTTTGAGACCCAACCATATCTACAGTACAAGAGGGGGATCCTTTGTTGGTCACCGGAGAGATTCATATACATGCGCTTCAGGCAGATTGAGCTACTTGTCAATGAGGTATCTGTGCGGAGACAACCTTCAACCACTGCAGGTGAGTTTTTATTAACATACGTTACCTTAAAGATTGGTGAAAATAAGGTTTTATTCATTTTAAAAGGTACTGGATTGGAACTTAAATGTGTAAATCGTCGCCATACGACGTGACTCGAAATGTTGTGATGTGTTGAGATGCATTGTGCAGGTTTGTAGATGAGCTATTTTTTGACAGTATAAGTATGAATCAGGCATTCATTTACTAAAACACTTGTGACTGCTCATCTCATCCGAACAGACGTAGGGAAATTGTGGAGCTTTTGCCCGCAGAGATGTGAGTCACTGTATACAAGAATAGAGTTTATATTCCACCTACTGTACATGGCCTTTGTCTTCACTGAGGAGGTGAAGCCAGGGGGGGGGGGGGGGCGTGCACATCTTGGTGACGTTCACTATACAGCTGGCAGCTGAATCAAACATCCTAACATACACGCAAATCTGACGCTTATGTATTTGAGCATGTTCAGGCATGAACTGATGATACATCATGTTACTGCATGCTCCTATAGTTTGATAGTTATCCACATTCAAACCTCCCCAACAGATATGCACCGACACCTACAAAAGGAAGGGAGTAGGTGGAGAAAAAAAAGGAAGAAAACGGGATAGATACCGAGGGTGGGGGCCGTGGAAACAAAAGCACCCTGGTTGTCAGAATCAATATTGGCATGTGTATGACAAAGACGGTGGGTCTCCGAAGAAAACTGCTAGACTGAATGCGGCGCTGGAAATGACAAGTGACAAGGCAGCCCCTGTCTGAGGCTGACAGACGAGCTAACGACCAGAGACCTCCGTGACAGATGCTCTCCAACTCGTCAAGGAGAGACCGGGACGCAGGAGACCAAGACGGCAGTACAAAGTAGATTAATTCCCTCAACAACAAAAAAAAGAAAAGAAAAAAACAACAACAAAAGGGAGGGACCAAACCCCATGTACAATATGAAACTCCCTCTGAAGGTTTAGAGAAGGAGGCTACCAGACTGTTCCCATTTTCTCCCTGATTAGCTGCACAATGAACATTTTGTCATAGCATCTGTCACGTGTCATGTCTTATACAGAAACTGTATAAGACATGTAATTTGTACTGTAATAACTGTAATTTGTTTCAAATATTTTGTATCTCCTTACTTTGCCTACCTTCGTTATACCTTTCCTTTAATTGTGATTTCTTCTCCATCTGCATTGTTGAAAGCACCCTGAAGAAAGAAAATGTAATTTTCAATGTAGTGTAACTTTCACATTCTACAAACTAGAAAAGTGTGCTCCTCTCAGCACAGGTGGAGACTTGGAATGAGATCTGAAATATCTATAACTCATACATCACATGACACATGACATCACATGACATACATCCAATGTAATGTGTGAGTTTTGGACAAAGTAGTAACAAAAAGTGTGTTTTGAAGAAAACACCATGGCAGAAAATGGAATCTGGCACAGTTATAATGCCTGAGTTTCTATAGAACAGTCACCCCACACTGCCAGCGACTTTGAGCATTTTTACAATCTTTCAAGACCCACTGACTATTTTGTTCTATAGCGATGAAAACACCAAATATGGCAAAAGAAAGACAAGAGACTACTTACATAACGTTCAGTTCTTTGTTATTGGCAGTTGAATATAGCATTTTTTCACCAACGGGTAAAAACAATTAAGCAGAGAAATAAATGTTTTTTTATAACTCGTATAACATTAGACTGGGCCGGCTGAAGTCCTACGATCACTCACAGGTTGCGGAAGAGTGCTCTCTATCGTAATCACTGAAAAGCCAAATGATGAAAGTCATACGTCAACATAGAGTTTAAATGGTTAATATTTCTTCAGTGTTCAGTGACAGGCCCATGTCAAAGAACACTTGTTTTGTATCGCTCTAGCTTTACCAGATTTAGTTTTAACACTATATTAACGATGTAGTGAACTGCAGAACACAAGAAACTACCAGGATCTTCACAGGGGACTTGATACCAAAAACTGAATGCATCAATATTCACGCCTCAGAGTTTACGTTAAATGTTTTTTCTCAATTTGGGTCTTCCACTGCTGTTGTGTTCTTCCCAGAAAGAGAGCCATGTGTTCCAAACAACTGTTTTCTATTTTTGGATGCATAATTTAGTCTGAAGAATGTTGGGGAGGAGAGCCCTATAACTGCCACAACGCAGCCTTTAACTGCCTATCTGTACTGTCATAATTATTATGTGACAGTCAACATGGATGGACATTAGCTGAAGGCATTGTTTGATGACAGACTGTAACCCCCCCCCCCAAACAAGCACGCGCACGCACGCACACACACACACACACACACACACACACACACACACACACACACACACACACACACACTCAACCTTAATCAAAACAGGCTGTACCATACGGAAGTTAATAGTATTTAACAGCCAATGTCTTGATCAACATAACAGTTAAACACCTGTAATTCTCAATATATACAGCCTTCTATCTTAACTAAGTCATGCTGTCATGTGACATCAGCGCAGCAAACTGTTCTGAAATATATGTTTCTAAGTCAGTGGTGCTCAATATTTCATGTCAAGGACCCCAAAAATTATATGTAATAATCCGCCGACCCCCATCTGAAAATATGTTGTTCCAGGAGAAACAGAAGCAAATATTTTAGTTAAAAACGTTCACTCTGATAGAATATATATTCAAAGATTTGCGCCACATTTTCACGGTTAAAAAAATATATAGCAGACCTACAAGCTCGTATCACGGCACTGAGTGCCTATGAGCTTGTAGATCTGCTATTTTTCAATAGCTAAAGTATAACATAATGCTTGAAACACCAAAAGGGGTTCCCGTCCAAAATGGGTTAATCATTAAAAAAACACAATGTTTACAGAGAAGAACGTAGCATTCAGATACGACTCCAAAGTTCCAATATTAATAGCTTTTCGGTTTTATTTATTAGCACATAAATTATTAGCACATTATCTCCCTCTCCTCCCCTTGGAGAGAGAGAGTGGGTGCATTTCCCGGGAAAAGGCATCAGCCTTATACTACTTATAATATGGCCATGGATGATATAGGCCTACTCAATTCTGATCAACCGGAGGGTGTCCTGCAATATTTTCTGAAAACCTTTGTTATAGTGGCCTAATTTCAAATGTAATATGAATAGTAAAATCCTGTGCTAAATTAAAGGTTAACACAAACTTCATCAATGGAGCCACCTAGACATCAATGGAGCCACCTAGACATCAATGGGTCTGACCCCATACTCTGAAACGCCGCCAAACGCCTAAGCCAATGGGAGTCTGACCCATACTCTGAAATGCCGCCTAAGCCAATGGGAGTCTGACCCATACTCTGAAACGCTCCCAGAAACGCTCCCAGCCAATCGCATAGTAGTGACCTATAGTCATTGGCTGCCTCCTAAGCTATGACACAAGCACCGCAGAAGGGCTGATTTCACCCAACACCCATATGCACACACATCGCAGCATAATGTTATGAGATAACTGGAGAGCAGGAAAGATGCAGCGGACACAGCATTTGTTTCGCCTGACAAATATGACGATGTCATAATTTTTTAACTGGAGACTGGAGAGTGGTCCAATCCATAGATGTATTTTCTTCATTGAGACCAAATGTTCTAACCCTTCTGGACGGGAACCCTTCTTGGGGTTCTGTACAGTATGTACAGTATTCAAAAATATTGATGCTGCCATATAAATAGTTCTTGCAGCATATTTAGCCCCATGCTCGAATGCCCCCGCCCCCTGTCAAAAACAGCTAAAATCCCTAAAATGAAAGAAAGCAGCAAATGAAAAAACATTAACACTCATCTTTTACTTTCTCTAATAACAACCTAAAACATGAAACTTGGTTGAAAAAAACTAAAGTTGTAACATTTTCAGAGACCTCAAAGCCCTGACACACTAATAGCACTGAAGTGAATTGGCATATGACCCTCCTGGAACTTGGAACAGTCAGGAGTATATAATATTTATATAAAAGCCTTTCTCCCAATTGACTGACTCAATGTTTGCTTGGACAAGGGTCTTTGCTTGGACAAGTTAGTTTGCTTGGACAAGGGTGTAATTCATTCACCCATTCATGCTATTTATGATTTTTTTTAACGTATTGATATGGACCATTTCTATAGACTATTTCAGCTGGTCTTAATAGCAAGATTATGCTAATGCAAAAATGTGTGACAATGTCAAGTTTTGTGTGTTTTATTGTGTTTTGGATATTGTGTTGCCTTGTGTGTTCAACCAGTGCATGCATGATTATATTATTAATGTGAAATTGTGCATGTGGGCCTACTGTAATTTCAAATGTTTTACATGAAATCTTACTGTTCTGGTATAAGGACTAAAAGGGTGGACCTAATCAACAACAATAACACTGGTTTATCTTGTATTTCATTTCAGCATTTTATTATCGGAAACCTAGAGAACCCAGAGAACACTGAAAACACTGCAGGTATGTATGTGCCACTCTACAGCCCTCAAACTAGAGGCCTACATGTGTGTGTTTCTGACATCCAATATAGCCTTACAAATGTTTGGTTAGTGTGAGTTAACTCTGGTAAGGATTAGGGTCAGAAGGTCATTGTTATTATTATTCAGCTTAGTTATAATGTATGTACGCCACTACATGGACCAACTGGATTTAACTTTGTTTAAATCAAAGTCAGAGGATATATCTATCTAGTATCTACTATACTGACTACGTTCAGATACAGGGAGAAAACATTTTCATCAGTCTTGAAATGACAAATGATTACGTTGAATTACTGTCACGTGTTGTGCCAAACATTGAATGTGGCCATCCGGTGAATATACAGCAGAAGATGAAAAGCACCATTTCACAACACCTCCCAACCCTTTGATTAGGCTACTATATAGCTGCCATGACAGCCTTTTATACGTGCAGCTACTTTAAATGTCCTTCTGCAAATTATTTTAAAGTCAAGGGCTCAAACAACAAAATGTAATGTTTGCACACAGCACCGTGGAGTTGCAATCACATTCCAGCAGCTATAGTCTTAAGTAAAAAAACCCGATTTCCATCCAATTCCCAAATGGCAGCACAACAATTTCAGTTCAGGGGCTATTATCTTGAATGGGCACGTTGTAAGAATAACATCCCAAAGAAGTTTGATTATTTGAGGTTGTGGGGCGCTGTAAATGGTGTTGTTAGTGGTCAATTACCTATTACAATATTGCATTGTTTTGTTTTCTTTGTTATTGCAGTTACACAGATGATGGAAAATGATGAGAGTTTACATCAATATTTACCGTGGAATATTTATGACGTGATTATCGTGGAAAAAGCTTTCTTCATGCTCTCGGGACCAACCTGTGCAATAATGTATGAAAATGGTAATGGTTGTAAAATGGCCAGTATAACCAATAGTAACCCCTTTGACAGGGTCATACAAAGAGCTAATGGGTAAACACTGATTTTGTGTTATTTGAGATGTTAATCCCTTACTGGTGCCAGTGGGAAACCAATTAAAAAGCACTGGTCCAGCAGACCAGCAAGTACAGCACAGAATAGAACCATTTTGTGAAGCCCATTCATTCTATCCGAGCGACAGAGCAAAGTGAATTTACCACAATATAATAGGGGTTAGGGTGACACTATACACAAAGGCAGGATAGACGGATAACAGCATGCTATTGGGTCACTCAAATATTTAACGCTGTAGGGAAAAGAGCTATCAGACACTTTAGTAAACATTGCGTGGATGAACTGTTTGCAAATTCATAAACTTCTTCTTCGGCAAGATAGAAATGGGTATAAGGTCGCTCTTTTGGGGTGGAAAGGGATGGATTTTTCCCGTCTCACTGGAAAGATGGAGGTCAGAGAAACGGCACACAGAGAATTCACTTAGTATGCTGATTTATCAATGCCCTCTCAGGCAAGGCCTTTAACAGCCTCCGTCTCCCCATAAAGGAATTCAATTCCTGGGCGGAGAGACACTGGGGGTGGGGGGGAGACTACAATAATCACGCTGCTTCGGAAGCCCTTAAGCTCACGTTATGATGAAGGCAGACTGTCAAGTGCTACATAGAAAAAACATTACGGTCTCTCTTTTTGGGAAATGCACCTGTCATTCTGTATAGGTTGCATGCAGATCTAGGAACAGGCTAGAAGGCATTATCTGTCACTTTTACTCCCCCAGCACATATCTCTTAAAAGGTAGAGAAATAAGGCACTGTATTGCATGCATGGGTCACAGCTCTTTGCCGGAACGTATTGTGTTACTCTTCACATTCCCATACCCTCTCCCTATACTCCCTTTTCCTCCAGCCACGGCTTTGAGTACAATCCATGATTACAAGGATTAGATTGGCTTCAAACTAGAGGTGCCCAACGACTTAAATCTGAAGGGCAACGCTCATGCTATTTCAAATCACATTGAATGGCCTTTCCCGATGGCAAAATGAAAAGACCGCGGCAAAGGGAAAGGGAAGGCGGAAGGAGATGAAGAGTGACAGAGAAGAGAGAGGGATAGAACTTGGCATCATATACTGTGGTAAAGGATTTTGCTGTGAGCACAGTCAAGTCAACTGTGAATAATATTTTGAACTGCAGGATATAAAGCATTTGGAGCACGGCCGAGAGCCCTGAAATGCAAGCCTAGCACCGCGAGTCCCTAATGAACTTAAAAAAAAAAAAGAAAGAAAAAAACACTGGCATAGTCAATGGTGCATTTCAGCCTCATAATTAGGGCAAAGCACACTTGTCTAATTAGACTAATTTACCCAGCATTAATTTCAGAGGATCATTACGGTTCTTGCAGAGAAATCTCAATCACAAAGTCTCCATAAATGCCTTGCGCAGTTTGCATTCTAAATGGTGACAAATTATTTAAGCTCTCTCAGTGTTTTGTAGTCATTTTTTAAGCCTTGAACCTATTTTCAAAATAATATAATTCGGTATATGCGATTGTTGCACATGATTTGAATTGAAGCCCCGGGGGGGGGGCAGCGGCTGCTAGGGGTGGGCAGGCTGTCATTAGAACATATTTCTCGATCTTTCCGGGTGTTTAAATGGCCCTCCACGTTGTCGATTCCTCAGTGCAGTACACATACACAGTAATCAGCCCCATTAGTGGAGCTCACCTGTTCACTTTGCCATGCCAGAGTCAATTAGAAAGCCAGACGCTGCATGGCGCTGGGCCTAGCTGTGCCAAGGAAATGATAGGAAAGGAAGGGAAGCAAAGGACAGCTGGCTGTGCCATGCAGGCAGCAAAATGGAGGCTAGTTATAAAAAGGGAAGGTCTGGAAGAAAGACCCGCTAGAAATGCATTACAGTACATCCTATTTTAAGTGTAGTTATCTCGGCCAGTCTGAAGGCCAGGGATGGATTGTGTGCGTGCGCCGTGCGTGCGTGCGTGCGCACGCCTCTCACTGGACCAATCTTATGTCTTATGCATGCCGCCAGTAGGCGTACATTCGGTATACATAATTATTATTTTCTATAACTTTGACTTATAATTAGAGTCAAAGGTGTTGGGATTGGGCTGAAACCTTGCCCAGTGGAGTCACATGTATGGCCACATGAAGTCCAAGAACCACATCTAAGAACCATACCGTTATTGTAGACCCTGACATGTATATAATGATAGCTTGCAGTGGGAGATATAGCAGGCATGATTAATTATGGAAGAGGGGGGTGCCAGGGTGTAAAAATTAATTGCGCCCTTCGTTTCAAAAGATCTTCTACACTAGAGGCCGTTAATGCAGCCCTCACATTTAGAGTTCGCCTATACGTCTCCTCGCCGATCCCACCGATATGCCCGTGGACATCACTGAGCCTGTCAGTCATCCTATACCTCTGGTATGCCCATATATGGAGATCAGTCCTTTGTCCCTTGTGGCCAATGGCCTTATCTAGGGGCACACATAATAGAGGCTTAGTCAACGCTTAATTTATGATTAACTAATAGATTCTTTAGGCATTAATTAATCATACACATTCATCATGAATTCCTTGTCTTCAAGTAACTGACTTAAAAGTAATATATCATTAGTTAATAATGCTATTCCACAGTTACTTAATACAAGAATTATGCAACCATATTACGGGCCACATGTGGTGTTTGTAGATCTGCTTTCTTTTTCTTTTTTAAACTCCAATCCCACATACAATGTATACACATACACATCTAAGAGATACTTATTTCAATTAGATGCAATCATAAGCGAGTCATGGCTCATAGGAGATGCAGCTCTTTAATTGCTACAGTTATAAAAAAATCAATTTCTGCTTCTTATAAAAAACGTGTCTGTTGCAAAACTCGGCCTCCTGGTGGTGCTATAACTGGGCGATGTGAAACACTTTGGGGCGTATAGGTTCTGCTCTCGTGTGTGTGTGTGTGTGTGTGTGTGTGTGTGTGTGTGTGTGTGTGTGTGTGTGTGTGTGTGTGTGTGTGTGTGTGTGTGTGTGTGTGTGTGTGTGTGTGTGTGTGTGTGTGTGTGTGTGTGTGTGTGTGTGTGTGTGTGTGTGTGTGTGTGTGTGTGTGTGTGTGTGTGTGTGTGTGTGTGTGTGTGTGTGTGTGTGTGTGTGTGTGTGTGTGTGTGTGTGTGTGTGTGTGTGTGTGTGTGTGTGTGTGTGTGTGTGTGTGTGTGTGTGTGTGTGTGTGTGTGTGTGTGCGCGTGTGCGTGTGCGTGTGCGTGTGCGCGTGTGCGCGCGCGTGCGCATTTTCACGCCTATGCTTTCCAGAGACCGACTTGCCTCACTAATCCTGCCTGCCTATGAGTACTCACCCCTGGGCATAGAAGGCTCCCAAAAAAGCAGATCTACAAACACACCACATTTGGCCCAGAACATTGTCGCATTATGAATTAATGTATATTATGTGACTGTCGAATAACATTATTAACTAAGGTATATCACTTTGGTCAAGTCATAGTTAATTCAACATTAATTGATGATGAAGACAAGGAATTTATGACTAATTGATGCTTAAATAAATGATTAGTTAATCATACATTCAGAGTTAATACAAAATAAATTGTATCTTTATTGACCAGGTACTATTATGTTTTTGTATTGTGGTGGATGGCATTGTTTTCCGTGGCCCGAGGCCAACTCAGCACTCGGTGTTCTCTCTGTCTCTCGTTCCTTCCAACTGCCTGCCATCAGGTGATAGATTTGCGTACAACAAACCTGGCTTTTATTCACTTTTGATGATTAATCCATTTTGGCCTGACCTCGAAATAAATAAAAAATATTCTAAATCCTCCAGTTTTCTTCAATAGCTATATTATAACAATGTTTAAAACACCAAAATGGGTTAAAACTTTGCATGAACACAAACAGATGATCTGATTTTGTCTTATTAGTGATTTATTGTGCACTTAGATTTATAAGCTTACTTCAGGCCAAACAGCAAAACAATTTGTCTTTAATCAGACACTTTTCACTCTGTCGGTATGTAAACAGCACCTGCATTAATTAACATGCATGCACACAGTACGCAGTATAGTTGCTGTGAATAATCTACATCTGGTATGAAGCATAATTAATATGCTTGCCTGGCATGAAATAAATAAATACGGTTTGAATTAATGCAGCCTATTTATGAATCAACTTTTGAATGATGAATCAAATGTTGAATCTCAGCACCACCCCTCTAGTGTTCCTGTAATCATACCCACTTACATTTTTTTACAAACGGTAGTGTAAAGATAGACAAATATGTTAAGGGGTGGAGAACAGATTTGGAAGAAACTACTGTACAGTTGTTACAAAGGGCAGTGGCTCAGGGGTAGAGTGGCTGAGTGACCGGAAGGCAACCCGCGGGCTAGTGAAAGTTACAGGTATGGTGTCTGTGACGTCTATTCTAAGATTAGAATAGCTTATATGTCACGCACGCACGCACGCACGTGCGAGCGCGCACACATGCACGCACACACGTACACACACACACACACACACACACACACACACACACACACACACACGCAGATGAAGTTGGTTGTTGTGCCTGTCGCATTCAGCATTCAGGCTGTCTTGTCCTCTGGGTGACACTTTGCTGGCCTTCAACTGATTTGACCCATCCATGACACCCTGACCCGAATCTGTCCTCAGTCGTCTGATCACTGACTCTTCTGTGTGCCTCATCAAACCGTTGATCTTCCCATATTGTCTGCTGGGAGCCTATAAGGTCTGCAGTCATGGGGACTGTTTTGTTTTTACATGTATTATTTGACAGGGACAATACAGGCATTTCTTTGTATAGGGCATTCCACACGTATCCCTTTTACTGAAAAAGATGACTGACCAAAAGTGGTGTTGCACTTTGCGACGCTGCAGTTGCCATTCAGTGAGAGGGAGGGGAGAGACATGCAGCAAAGGTTGTCGTGAACGTAACTCGAACACGCGACACGCTGTCAGGCCAGAGCCTATATGTGGCATGCGCCTGGACCACCACTAGGCTATAGCGGGCACCTGTAATTGGTTTTATAGTTGACTGTGAAGCCTGGTTCCAAACAGTAACAAAGTATGATATATGAGAAAATATCACGGTATGCATGCAGTGGTACATACTGTACATATTGCCTGAGTCTGATCATTCACACATATAAAGCACATGTCTGTGTTTGATGAGTGCATTCCCCCTCAATGGCAATGAGACGTGACGCTGCCGTGGGGCAGCTGCCGGGGTAGGTGGATGGATGGTGGACAGTTCATTCGGCAGCCGCTACTCCCGGTAAACTGCCGGTTAACAGCCGCGACACCGCCGGGAGAAGGGGCGGCATCTGCCGGGGAAGCTGGGGGGGGGATTATGACACTCGAATGCTGCTCGCTTCTGCGGCAGTGTGTTGGTCCGACATTTATTTCCAATGGAAGTCACATGGTTTGACAAGACAGTCTAGTTTGATGGGGGGATAGGGGGGAAGAACACAGCCATCAAACAAGACTCGTCTTGTCAAACCATGTGACTGCCACATGGAAATGCATTGGAGCGGCCATTAAACACGGACAAGACACGGACAAGGAAGGTGTCTTGAATGTGTGAACGCAGCCTTAACCAGCCACGTATTTGGACTATAACGGGATGTCGGACTAATGCGCAGTCCCCAATTCGGACACATAGTTCAGGTTAACTTTTTGGGTCTCGCGGAACTTTTTGATGTACAAGAAGGAGAGAGGATTAGGATATTTACAGTATATAATTTATTTTCCGCACCCATCCCCCCTCAGGGCTCAGTCAACGAGCATGGAACATTTCAATTCTAAAATTACAAGTGTTTTTGATGCAATTGCATCCAATAAGTTGAAGGTCGCCTCTGGTAAGAAACGCTCTCCTTGGTGAAATAACGCACTGGTAAAGACGAGAAGAGAGAATGTACTGTAGGGAAGCTGAAACGAATCTCCACATTCATTATGACATCCATAACGAGAGACTTTGCATTTATAATTTGGAACTGAAAGATGCAAGGCGGTCATTCTTCTCTGACATCATTTCTAAAATCAGGAACAATCCATGTGCTTTGTTTGCAACCGTCGACAGGCTATAGCAAATCCTCCTGCGTCTGTAGCGTCTGAACATTTGGTCCACCAGAGCCTCCTTCGTCACAGAGTTACAGAACACAATTAAAACGTTAGACAAGCAGTTTAGCGCCTCCATAATATCGCTTATACATACAGGCTCTGTGTGTCAAATACCATGACACAATTTAATCTGATCAATCACGGAAACTTGGAAGACATCCTTCAGCGTCTGAAATCCTCCTCCTGTTGCCATGATGTCCTGCCAACGGGCCTTTTCAGAAATGTTTCAAAATGTATGGCCTCAGATCTTATGCAGATTGTCAACCCATCTCTATAATCGGGTTGCTTCCTGCATGCCCAGACCCTGAGAACAGCAGACAACAAGCCACTCTTAAAAGGGAATAACATAAGAGGACAGTTCTCTATAGTGTTCTTTTCCTGTGCAAAAGGCCATGTAAGAAGGTGACCATACTTCAGTTGATAGTAGGCGTAATAATATAGTAAGTGCATCGAAATATCTATTTTAATTTGAAGAATCGAAGTATATCGAAATGTAAACGGCAAACTGACAGCAAACTGTATCGTCTCGTATACGTACTTGCCAGAGAATCACTGTTTACTTATTTCTATCCATGTTCAATTGTTGATACTGTACATTTTCCTTTAAAACACCTGCACTATCTGCATGTTTCACACAGATTTTTTATTTTTTCTAAATAGTTTTTGTATCGATTTTAAATCATTGAATCGTATCGGCATAATTAACCAATATCGCCCCTGTATTGTATCGTCATTCGTCAACCATGTATCGTGATTCGTGATACGTATCGCTTTTGGATAGGGCTCGATGAGCTGGGTTGGCTTTGGTGTTGGATTAAGCTTTCGGTATACATACAGTATAGCTGTTTGTGAAATGGTTGCCACAATGACTCCAATACTGGCAATACAGTGTATTTCACTGGGTGTGTGACACTGTATCTGTGTTTGCTTGCAGAGGAAAGAAGACTGCCTGCAGGGAAACATCAGTGAACTCCTATGCATGCCAAGTGAGGTCAGTGAAGGATCAATGTTCCTGCTAGAGAGATGTGTGGTGCTCATGTATGACCCAACCAGTGAGTGCACGGGTTGTGTGGAAGTCAACAACACTGAACTTAACTCCAACCCAGGCAGGTAGCACTCAAGAAACACTTTAAGCACACTTGCTACCAGGGCAACTGTTTGTAGTACTAGTACCAGCCATTGGTCTTGGGCTGGACAAAGAAAACAACTGGATGGAAACCGTTTCTGAAACATAAAAATTGTGCCATGAATTGATCCACTGTCACTGCCCCCCAAAAATGCCAATTCAAGTCAAAGCTGCATTCAAATGTCCCAAGCTAAAATGTACTTATTACTGTGTTATTGACCTTGATTTAAATGTATTGGGTTCTGGCAATATCTAAAGTATCGTCAAAAGAATGGGCAACCCCAATTTAGTTGGAAAGAACCCCTTAAAGGTTTTGCTACAGTATTTAGTTACAAAATGATGTGTTTGACAATAAGAACAACTTGGATTTGACCTCTCAGAGGTCAAATCTGACTTCCCTCCACATCTGAAAAGAAACATAAATATGCATAAACTATGCTGAAAGGTTCATTCCTGCGTCTTGCTTACAAAACATTGGGAGCTTATTATACAAATAATACATTAAATAATTTCCTTAGACATAAAAGCATTGTTTTATTTGATGGCCTTGCAGCCCTGGTGTTTGGCATTTGTGCCCTAAAGATTTACACCACCAAGAGGCCTTCAATTCAATTTCCAGTTCAATTTAATGAAAGTGTCAAATGGGTTAGGGTTAGTGTCTCAAGACACTTTCCATTTAGAGCAGAGCCCCGACATTGTCCCTGAGGAAGACATTTTTGCGACAGCGGCAACAGAAAAGTGGGAGAAACGTTAGGCAGACCCAGGCCCTAGGGTGGGTGGCCATCTGCCTCGACTGGGGGTGGGGCACGAGAGAAAGAGACAGAGGGAGATGCAAGCAAAGGCCTGACTTAATTAAAACCAAACAAAACTATTGAGATTTGTTTACAAGACAAGACAAGATACGATCAAGATAAAGCCCCCGAGAGGGCAAAGCCTTAAACAGGCTTATTTTTGAAATAATGGCTGCGTCACTGTACATTATCCCACTTGTTAAAAGCATCTAACGTTTGACACACAATACTGATAGCTATACAAGCTTCACATCCTTTCCAACTTAACAGAGGAAGTATACAGGCTATACTATATGTCTATTTAACCTAAATCTTGTCACACAAAGTAAAAACATTAGTAGTTGTAAGACTAAGTACAACATTGGTCTGCTACCAGGACATACAAGACTGCAGAATGCCTTATTTGACCAATCGGAATCAAGTATTCAACAAGGCTGTGTTAAGTGACACAGGCAGTCAGGCACACACACACACACACTTCTTCTTCTCCTTCTTGCACACGCGTGCACGCACACACACGCACAAATGTTCAAATCCACTGCATGCGTGCAGAAATACATTTATTTTTCAACCCATGGCATGGCTTTGTTTTGGTGGTGGTTTTAAATTGAGATATTTTTGGTGTGTGGCGTGGGTGTGTGTGTGTGCGCGTGTGCGTGCGTGTGTGTGTGTGTGTGTGTGTGTGTGTGTGTGTGTGTGTGTGTGTGTGTGTGTGTGTGTGCGTCTGCGTGTGCGTCTGCGTGCAGGTCTGGGCAAGATGATGGATGGCATGTGAGTAATGTCTTATTTGTTGATCAGATCAATCAGGGCTGCAGTGCAAGGGGGGGATTTAATAACATTTCCATCTGTGAGAGACAATCCTGACAGGGAGAAATGTACCATGAAACCTAATGCTCAGCCAGACGGCAACAACACTGATCTCACACACTCTCCCACGCAGCAGCAGCCGCCGTGATCTATACATCCAGGCGTCTATCGTTCCCTCACAGCGCCCACGTGTCACTCCCTTCGTTTGCTCCGTGCTTTGATTGTGTGTTAGTCATTTTACTGCATTACCAACAAGGGTAAGACTGTCGCAGCAGGACACCTTAGCGATTGGAGAGGGAGGGCTGTACAGTTACCAACCATGCTATTACAGCAATCCTTTGATATTTTTGATTTAGCAGATTTAAAGGGTTTTGGAGGTTTTCACGTGCCCAAAATAGGAATGCCAGTTTATTCTTTTATCAAATTCCCCCCCTATTGTTAATGAAACAATATCACCCAAGCCGTAGTTGTCGGTCATCTAAATCTCTCACCTGCGTTTTAAGTCTAACCCTTCTGCCTAAAGCGTGTGATTGCCAATATCCTAGATACAGACATTTTTAGATAAATCAGCTTTGTTTTTAATTAATGTCCAATTTGCTTGGCTGTGTAATAAGATCACAGCACGCTTAAATCACAGCACTCCCATGTACAGTTCCCGCTCTGCCTCCCTGCCTTCATGTTTT
Source organism: Protomyctophum bolini (assembly GCF_963924005.1). Lineage (NCBI taxonomy): Eukaryota > Metazoa > Chordata > Actinopteri > Myctophiformes > Myctophidae > Protomyctophum > Protomyctophum bolini. The sequence continues at coordinate 40,808,049 of NC_137863.1, forward strand.
AATTAAACATTTACACAGAGGTCTGACCCGGCAGGGGACCCAGAAAGGAAATCTCAGGCACACATATATATTTTTTCCACAGTACCGTAGCTGCCATTTAATTATATTTCATCAGATTCCGTATGTGTGTGTGTATTATTCATGCATGGCGGGATGTTTTTTCTTATCTTCTTATCCAATTAAAATATTTCTACTGAACTTTATATGATTGATGTTTGGAAATCACAATATCACCATTTTGTGGTTGTGATGCAGTGACACTATTGCATGATATAGACATATGGCCATAGCTAAATCATTGGCCGCACACAATCGAGAGCGTCTAGGATTTCTGAAATATGACTCTTGGCAAGCTCTCTGAAGGGGATACACTACTTTGTATGACAAATAGAGAAAATGGCAGATCTATTTTTCATCTTTTGGTAACCCTCACATTTTATTTATAATCTTACATTGTGATATTATTATCTATATCAACCCCAGCATCCCTATTCTGGGGAAACATTACAAACGTTTGCCAAAAGTATAGCGGATCAGATCTGGCGTTGTGGTTAAATATTAGTAGTCCAGGTCCAGCATATACGTCTAGAGGGTTGGTTATTATTCAGTCTGACCAGTAGCAGGGATAAAACATATCTGGTTAGGATGCCTCTCGAGCGTCTCCCTAGGGAGGTCCTCGATGCACATCCCACTGGAAGGAGACACTAGGGCAGACCAAAGCTGAGATGGAGGGATTACATCGACTCACTGGCCTTGGAACGCCTTGGGATTCCACAGGAGGAAGTGACTAACTATAGAGGGAAGTCTGGAGCTCTCTGGTGGATCTGTTGCCCCCGCGACCCGATTACGGATAAGCGGTTGCAGATGGATGGATAGATGGTTCATGTGGTTAAAGTTGTTAACGTGTTAATATCAAGTCAGCGAAGCCAACTCCATGTGTGGAGTTTTCTACTGTATAGTCTATCCTATTCTAAAAGCACTGAATGGAAATACTTATATTGAGCAGAATATTGCAAATACTGTACGTACACTACAGTATTGCCCATGTTTTGACCATTCCAGAGAAAACCAACATAAAAGCAGAGTTTTTCCTGTCATTGCCTTTTATCTTACTGTCACTGGTGGTGATATGGAAAATGGCTCCAAACCACCTCCACTCCACCCTCACAGATAAATAAATAACCCCCCAACCCATACATTTCTATCTGAAAGAGAGAAGACAGCTCCGTAACAAAGCATCTTCAGTTGACACCTAAATCTATCAAGCTGAATGGGCGTGCCATTGCTCCAGTGAGCAGACTTCAGTGGAGACAATCTAAAACCTGATTTATGCTTGCATTGTGTGTCTCGCACCAACAATAGCAGATCTACAAGCAGCTCACACACTGCGACACGTTGTGAGCTTGTAGATAAAGAATATTGGCTTCGAAATGTACTAAAAATGTAGTACTAATCGTGCAGAATGTCCCATTTAATATTTTCAAATGTCATTGAATCGTTGAAAATGAATAACATCTAATAATAATAAATCATTTACAAAGTAACTATATTACTAAAGTTTTCGAAAAAATGTAGTGGAGTAAAAGTACAATATTTGCCTCTGAGACGTATAGGGAGTAGAAGTAAAAGTATTCGAAATTGGAAATACTCCAGTAAAATACAAATACCTCACAAAAGTACAGTACTTAAGTAAATTCCCACCACTGCTGGGTATGAATCAGGCATATAATTTATAGTCAGTTGCACGCCCTATAGCTGGGCCTGACTCTGAACACAGTGCTGCAGAGAGTCTTATAGCTGGGTCTGACTCTGAACACAGTGCTGCAGATAGTCTTATTGCTGGGTTTGACTCTGAACACAGTGCTGCAGATAGTCTTATTGCTGGGTTTGACTCTGAACACAGTGCTGCAGATAGTCTTATTGCTGGGTTTGACTCTGAACACAGTGCTGCGGTGAGTCTTATAGCTGGGCCTGACTCTGAACACAGTGCTGCAGAGAGTCTTATAGCTGGGTTTGACTCTGAACACAGTGCTGCAGAGAGTCTTATAGCTGGGTTTGACTCTGAACACAGTGCTGCAGTGAGTCTTATAGCTGGGTTTGACTCTGAACACAGTGCTGCAGTGAGTCTTATAGCTGGGTTTGACTCTGAACACAGTGCTGCAGAGAGTCTTATAGCTGGGTTTGACTCTGAACACAGTGCTGCAGTGAGTCTTATAGCTGGGTTTGACTCTGAACACAGTGCTGCAGAGAGTCTTATAGCTGGGTTTGACTCTGAACACAGTGCTGCAGAGAGTCTTATAGCTGGGTTTGACTCTGAACACAGTGCTGCAGAGAGTCTTATAGCTGGGTTTGACTCTGAACACAGTGCTGCAGTGAGTCTTATAGCTGGGTTTGACTCTGAACACAGTGCTGCAGTGAGTCTTATAGCTGGGCCTGACTCTGAACACAGTGCTGCAGTGAGTCTTATAGTTGGGTCTGACTCTGAACACAGTGCTGCAGTGAGTCTTATAGCTGGGTCTGACTCTGAACACAGTGCTGCAGAGAGTCTTATTGCTGGGTTTGACTCTGAACACAGTGCTGCAGTGAGTCTTATAGTTGGGTCTGACTCTGAACACAGTGCTGCAGTGAGTCTTATAGTTGGGTCTGACTCTGAACACAGTGCTGCAGTGAGTCTTATAGCTGGGTCTGACTCTGAACACAGTGCTGCAGAGAGTCTTATTGCTGGGTTTGACTCTGAACACAGTGCTGCAGTGAGTCTTATAGCTGGGTTTGACTCTGAACACAGTGCTGCTTCAACAAACAACAACTCACTGGCATCGGCCCAGCATGCACAACTACGTACACCTTGTTTGCTATAGCCTACATTAGAGGAGGACTTTTTGCCTTTCCACTTTTGAGTAGCTGTTATGTGATTAAGGGTTAGGTTCTATCTGGGGAGCGTGTTGTTTTAAAGCCTATCTGGTTTTCAATAATCGGTTCTCAAGGGGAACACGGCAGAGAAGCAGTTTGCAATTTCCCTATTCCAATTCCTGATTCGTCTCTTAACCCATTCTGAACGGGAACCCATTCTGGTGTTAGCATCATGTTATGCTTTAGCTATTGAAAAATAGCGGATCTACAAGCTCATAGCGCGCCACCGAGTGGCGCGCTACGAGCTTGTAGGTCTGCTATTTTTTGAAAAATCGAAGAACGACTGACATTTTTAGAATCTGATCTCAGGTCAGAATGGGTTAATCAGACCAGTGTGTGTCCAGTGGAAACCTCGTATGAATCTGATCTCGGGTCAGAATGGGTTAAATGGAGTGCTCATAAAAAGAGCAAACGATAAGACTACTGAACAGCAATAACAGGTGGAGAAAATAATTCCCCTCATTGTTAAAAGGTTAATAAGTCATTAAGAGAAAAGACAGGGAGAATATCCAATGCCGAAAACATCAGTATTCCTCTCTCTTATAGACTTAGCAGGGCTGGTGAGGTTTTAATGAAAGCGCAAGACAAATTAATTCCGCTGGTTATCTAAAAACACAGACCATCTCCCGTTCAAATACATTATATTGAATAACAAATAAGGTAAAACTTTATTTTAAGTTGCACATTTTAACCCATTAGTTGCTTGTTAGCATGAGTATTAGTAATGTATTAACACACTATTACCTCAGAGGAGTAATTGGTGTAGCGGGCAAAAAGGACACCTTTGATGATGCAACGTAATGATGATGGGTGGACTTCACAAGCTACATTACAATCACATATAGCTCCTGTTATGGCACACAAATGGGAAAAGTTGTGTCACACAGATTTCAGAATCATTTCAAATTATGTATTTATCTTAAATAACATCATTCATGATAAATATCGTATCATGGACTTATTCTATTTTATTATTCTGTTTTTGGTATTCCACCATCCAGCCATTTAATTGCTTACATATAACACCTTGTAATATTTTTTCATGCACCTTATAAAGTGTACTGGACTTGATTGACGGTGCCTTCCTGATAGTTCTGCTCTGGAATTCCTTCTCTATCGTCTCCCCATTCTAACTCTGTAACTGCAATGTAGAAACCTTACACAAACAAATAATTTCACCCACTGTTTTACACCTGTTTATATCATATGTGACGATACAGTCAATTCTGGTTCACGTGTGCGTGCATGTACGCGCACCAGAGAGGCAGTTAGACAGTGTAAGTATTATTATCATTGAGGCGTGCCTCCTGGCGGAGATTTGCTCACCACTGAGCACCCCTGTTGTAATGGTGTTCATGCTGCTTTCTTGGCCGTGTGCATGTGTGTGCGTGTGTGTGTGTGTGTGTGTGTGTGTGTGTGTGTGTGTGTGTGTGTGTGTGTGTGTGTGTGTGTGTGTGTGTGTGTGTGTGTGTGTGTGTGTGTGTGTGTGTGTGTGTGTGTGTGTGTGTGTGTGTGTGTGTGTGTGTGTGTGTGTGTGTGTGTGTGTGTGTGTGTGCGCACGTGTGCGTGCGTGCGTGCTGAACCTATACAATAGACTATGCAGGCAGAATAGTCTTGTGTTGTGAGAAACATGACTAATTGATCCAACATAAATGTTTTGTCATGATTTACCACACACTGTTCAAGTTTGACAAGAACATTACGTCTCACCATATTGTTGAGGCAACTAACATATTTCTGGCAGGACTATTTATGGGTAATTGATCCACAACACACACAAGAGGGAGCCATATCTCCCACTGAGGAGAACATTGTTTTACAAAAGGAAAGTCCCAATAGTTAAAGTGATATGAGTTTTCTGTCTGGGACAATTTTGCCATCAAAGACGACGAAGTGCTTTGCCAAGGGGTCTATAAGTTGGTCCCCTCTACGGCAAAAATCATAGCTGAGAATAGCTCACAATGCATAGCGTTGTTGTACAGTTGCCTATGTCACTTAATTTGAATTAGTTTGTGTGATTATGTCTTATTGTATTGGTTATTTTCACCAGATGTTTGCCGGATATTCACCCCAGAATAGAGAGACTATAGGGTTCATGTGGTTACGAGTCAAGGCTTTTACTTCTCATGGCGCTGGCACAGCACAGCGAGGCTTTGAAAAAGAAGGATGGAGGAAAGGCCTTATGATGCCCCATGCACCTCTCTGGCTGTGTAAGAAATGCATTAATCAAGCAGCGACACATACTTTGTTCTCATTAACCATTAACAGAAATAATCTAATTCCTCTTGGACCGTGGGGTACTCCCAAAAGGTCTTTGTGGTAAGGGGTTCTGGAGAGTGTGAAGGAGTTCCCAGAAGTGGAGAGTGCCCACAGCGCAGCCTAATGAACACATTTCACACGACAATAGTCCTCCAGGAGACCTTAAAGTAACCGTACTCTGCAGGCTTGTGGAATCTCATTGATTTTCCACTGGGCTTTAATGCACGCCGCCGCTGTTCTCCATGTTGAAAAGGTGGTATATATATATACTGTATGGAATGGCGTGGCGTGTGCAACAGAGGATAACTGAAGGCTACATGTAAAATTAAGGCCCGTAACTCATATTGATTACAATGGGGCTCAAGCTAAAATGAGTGCTTGCTATGGGGGCACGGGAAAGAAGACAGGCGAGACATGCTTGTGTTAGTTGTTGTTACCCAAGATGGCACCTGTGCACGAACAAGGCAGGATTTTCCGCCGCATGCCGTTGGGCCCCCCTTGCACCCGTAAAGCACATCAAGCAAATGGGGGGTGTCAACATTAGACACCATTTGGAAGATCTACTCTTCTCATGGAAGACATTACATTCACTCTGGCACTCCCAACTCCAGGGGCACGGAATAAAAGCCATATAAAATAGATGGTGAATGAGGTTGTTACAGAGGCCCCCAATAAATGTAATACTCATTGAATGAGTGATTCGTCAGTGGGCGATCTCGGGGAGATGTCTATTACGGCACCAAGAGGACGAGAGCGCTCATGCAAAGAGGAGTTCACAGCTGGAAGGGACAATCAGCACAGGGGAGAGAGGGGCTGTTTCTCGAATTCGTTTCAAGGGGGGGGGAAAGGGGGAATAAACTATTTTCTGAAGTGAATTACTCTAGTCTTTGATATGGTCTTTGCCTGTGGGGGGAACCACGCCGTGCATATCCTAACTAAACTCAGAGGGGAAACCTCTGATGTTCTCTCTCCATTATATATCGGACAGACTGGCGTGGGAGTTTGAAACGAGTCAGGTTTAATTAATGCGGAGGTGGATGTACAGGTTTGATTGGCAAAGCACAGCACATGTAGGGAGCATTGAAGCGTCAACCTTCTCGCTTGGAATATAGGCTGTACACACATGCACACACGTCGTGTAGTGTACCCACCGTGTGTAATTAACAAGTGCTATATATATATATATATATAAGATGAAAGATTATACAGTAATTTGGTGTCATAGGCCTATAGGCTCTAGGGTCTCTGAAAGAGGTATACCGGTATCCGTCTAAGCATGAATCTGTACTGCGAACCATCGTCAACCAATCAACTTTCTTGTGCCAACTGGCACTACTAGACTAACATAACATTGCACTCATTTTTTGTTCACACATGTTCTTGACATAATCATTTCACTTTTTGAATCACTTTCTTACAGTTGCGGAAGTCCTATAAGTCTGAATTTGGTCACAGGTGGTGATGTCATCGTGTAGACTCTTTCAACTCAACCTGTGGACTGGCGCCCTCTACTGAAAGTGACGTCAGACTTCGGTGCTCTATGAAAATTCAGACTAAGAGTGTCAGGGTACACATTACCCACTTCAGCCCTATACATTTCGGGCCATTTGAAAATAGCCGATCTACAAGCTCACAATGCAGATCTTCTATTTTCAAATGATTTGTATACATTTGAAAACTTGAGTATTTAATGAGTATTTCTACATTGCGCTATTGATACTTTTATTTAAGTAAAACACTTTTCCACCAACTGGCCGTTGGACCCAGTAGTGCAGAATGCATGCACGTACTTGCATGGCCTTTGGCCTTTTGTTTTGGATGTACTAGATATACGTTAGCAAGAGATTACAAATACACCTCACATTCAAATCCCATATCCTTGTGTATATTATGTATACACAAATAGGATTTATCTTGCCTATGCAAAATGCAGATTGCTGTCCTTGTCAGTCCTCATAATTGTAATATCCTTTAGAACACTGTTTCCCAGTGGGCTCCCTTAAGTTCTTGGTTTCCTACATTTTATTTTTTATTATCATTTCAAAACATTTTCAAAAAACATTCCCAAAAGAAGAAACATTTTTCATTACTTCAAAGGTCTTTTTCATCAAGAAATCAAAGAAAGGGAGGAGGGGGCACTTTCTTTCATCCACCGCTTATCAACTAAGCACCCTCATTTTGGCCATGTCCTTAAATTGGCAAAAACTGTCAGTATTGTCTCTAACTCTTTCAAAAAGTTTTTTAACAATATATACAAAAGATCACACCCGTGTGAACTGAGTAGTGCAACTCCCCCCCACCACCTCTCTCTCTCTCTCTCTCTCTCTCTCTCTCTCTCTCTCTCTCTCTCTCTCATTAGCAGGCAACAGAGCAGCACTATCCCTCTCTCTGTTTCTGGCGCTCCCTACTGGTACTAATAGTCATATACTGGTGCTCATTAACGTCACATACATACAGACATTGCTGGTTGTAGGAGTGGTTGCACCACTCAAAAATAGCTGTTCTACAAGCTCACAAAACAATATGATGCAATGCATTGCTTCCAAGGAAAAAGGGTTCGAAACCACTGGTCTAATCAGACAAAATCCCATGAATCCCATGAATTAATTCCCATTAAGGATACAATACCATTCAAACATTTGAGAATCATCTAAATGCATACTGTGTGGGGGAACAACAGTTTTAATTTGAATGTGAAGTGAAATTATGAGTTGTATAGCTATATTACTCCACAGTGGCTGCAGTGCAAAGACAACCATTCAGAAATAATAATTGTACCCCTTTTCCCCACTCCTTTGGGGTATTTTGTGACTATACATTTTCAAATCCAAAATGTGTCCTCCATTCTACCTAATAGGAGCAGTGGCCGATATTACTGTTAGTGCCCATGGGGAGCAGTTATCTAGGGTTTAAGTGTCTTCCTCAGGGAGCGAACTAGACGGTCATTCTGATTCTAAAGGCTCTCTACCCATTCAGTGATGGCTATCACAAGATGGGAGGAATGACCATGTATTTTCTCCTGTAATGCCATTAATGGTGGGTATATGTTCCACTTTTAGGCAAGGCCTAACCCAAACTCCTATAGAGCGTCGCAGTTCCGCCCCCTTTCAGAACGACGAGTGGCCCAGGAAATGATTCTCCATTCATTTTCTATAGGCTTTTCAAAAAGTATTTATTTAAAGACGGTTACGCCGCGGACAAAGCCAACTCGGATCGTGACAAATCATGACAATAATTACAATGTTTTGGGCCGATCAAATAATTAGTAAGAAGAAAAACAAAACAAATAGTGTTGTATCATATCCTTTCAAATGTTTTGATCGGCACAAAATATTGTGTTTGTTTGAGCGACGCTCTATTTAAACCTAACCCTAACAGCACGCGGAAGCCACGGGTGAGTCTTAACAGGTCACGTACTGTATGTGTCTTAACCTGGCGACGTATGTCGGAACTATTGGCATGTCGGACTAACGTATGCCTCCTTTAATGCCCATCTGCTTACCTCTTCGCCCCTCTTGCTCATTTCCCATTCCTCCATCTCCCTCGTCTCCTCCCAAAATAATCACCTCCTCAAGCCCAACTTACTGTAGCTCAGTTTCGGCACAACCTCAGTCCACGAGTCAATCATTATATGAATGTGCAAATGTGATGAAATGGGAAAAGTATAAGTGGCTATATAGCCTATTATACCCACTTATTTTTTTCCCCATTCTCATTTCACAACAGTCAGAAGAGTCATGAACTAGTCAATGAAAGTTTCAAGTTAGTTCCACAAATCACCTCTGTGGTTGGAAGGAAAAGTTGGCAATAATAAGGATTTCATCAGTCAGATGGTTGATTCCCTTCCCCCACTTTACTTGATATGGAAACAATATGTCCCGATGGATCCATGACCATGATGATATGCAGCGCTCATCCCCTGGAGGTACGTCTGATCAATAAGCAGCTCGATAGCCACCGTTTTGGAAATGAAGCTGTTTCCTCTGCAAATTGTAAAGCAGAAGAAGCAGCTATAGCCCACCGCAAAGACACCCCACCGGATCATTTATTCACATTAGCAAAAGCAATCATTTAAAAAACTTTATCAGCAATAACAGATCCGACGTGAGTGCCGATGTGTCACCATGCTCAGCCCAAGCTGGGAAAATGCAATTAAAGAACATTGTCAGCTTGCGCAAAAGGTGTACATGATCATATTTCTCTATTACTGCCATGCCTGGAAGCTGTCTGTTTAATAATGATGGATACACCTAAAACTTGAGCTCATAAACTCAATCAGATGAGTCTGCAAGACTGCAGTGATTTGTCAGGTAGTTAGTTCGATTCAAACTCACACACTGTATCTCCAAGACTATAATTAAAAGTCATTCACTTTTATTATTCTGACAGGTATAAGATAGAACTACAGTGTGTGTGTGTGTGTGTGTGTGTGTGTGTGTGTGGAACCTTTGAGATTAGCTCAATTTCAATTCAGCTCTGATTTGTGGCCAATCCATCTTGACATGTACTGAAAATCTAAAAAGAAAGAAAGAAAAGTGATGCACATGATGACAAGAGAGTACAATAATGCAATGGCAGGTAAAACATACACAGCATTATGAGTCAAACTGACGGTTTCATAACTTGTGATGGAAAGTACAACATAGGTTGCATATGTGTTACCATGGCTACCAGAGAAATTGTGTTTTGCATGCAGGTGGTCAGTACTCCCCTGTGCAGCATTATTCACTGTTTAGTATTCACAAGACTTCATTGTCCTCATGCCCCACTGTGCACTGCATTCCACAAACCTGCACCTGCAGTCTTGTACAAATTTAGGCCTTCCAATCAGCTGGCAAAGTACTGTCATGCCATTAGAACGTGTGGATTTCTGAAGTGTGATAATGACTTTCGTCTTCAGCTTGTTTTGAATATTGAAGGCGATATTAAATACTGTACCGGGGTAGTAATGACGCCACAGTAGGTAGATGTTCTAGTTTCATCCGACCGTCGTTGCATTCATCACCAGCCAGATCAGAATACAGGCCATTACGGAGCAGTCTGCTAATTTTTCACCGCCGCGGTTGCATATTTCAGCGCGAAGGGGCTCTGTGAGGAGGAGAGTAACTATGTTAGAGATATAAATTACCCCCTGCAACCCGGGGACCCACACACATAACGCATTTATTTATGTAGATGAGACTAAAGAGAAAGCCCACACTCATCATTGCAGGGGAAAAAGAGCTACAGTGGTGGGGGTTGGGGAGAGAAAAATGCCAGAGAAAATTGATGGTTGGTGAATGGTAATTTGTAACTTGAAGGTAAACACACACCTACACCATGACTTGTTTTCATTTTGACCTGGTGGAGAAACAAAACAATGATAATGACTTTTTCCCCCCCCTTCTGCTGGATGAACTATTAAGTAAGGTATGCTGAATTCATTACCTTTCCCTGTCTTCACTATGAAACAGTGGTCTCCAAAATTAGCTCAAAGCTGGGGGGGGGTCGTTCCAATACAGAGAAAACAGAAGATCCTTCCAATAGTAATGAGCAATGTGAAGGATGGGAATCGAAAAGTTTTACTTGACTGAAATAATAATGTGTCACCGTTTTTTACACATCATATCCTATTACTCCATTTCCTTCTATCCCCACCCCCCCCCCCCCCCCCCCCCACACACACACAGTCTGTCTCCCTCATTTTCTGACTAATCTATTTTTGTCATGGCTGGCCGATCGGGCCCAACTTTTCTCATCAACTTTAACATGGCGCTTGGCTCCCAGACGGACAGCGGGAGGAGAGGAGACGGTGGCTTGTGCTGTTTTAGCTGGAGGGAGAAAGGGGACATAGAATTGTGCCTCACATCTGAAACTCACTCTGTGTGTGTGTGTGTGTGTGTGTGTGTGTGTGTGTGTGTGTGTGTGTGTGTGTGTGCCCCCACTTAAGCCATATAGGCCTATGTCGACACATTGATTAATGTATACTTTGGTCTTCGTCTAAAGTGGAGTTGTCCCGGCATGTTTGCCCGTGATTATCCATCTACATGTAGTAGCTGGCCGGGCCAATAGCCCAATAGCTAGAGTTGTAATTCGTATAGTATAGCATAGCATAAAGTGGACTGGCAAATTCTCTCCCATATCCATTGCAATCCAGGATAGCTCAGAACCATTCTCCAACAGCTGATATAGTTCTTGTAAGGAATTGTTATTGGGCTCGGAAGGACAGTACAGGCATAATTCTTATACCCTTGACACAAACATTAGATATTCTGTTTTAGTCTGTCTGTTTTGGTTTTGGTTTTGTTCGGCTCCTGAATGAATGTTTAATCTTTCCTTTTGCACACAAGCTGTATTTATTTTTTCAATTTTTTTATCCCATGATTTTGCAACCCATTTTTTCACCCAGTGTCAATTATCTAATGTAATCCTGGGCATTACACTTTCTCTCACTTTCTCTGCCAACCTGGTAAGGTTCATGTTTCCTTCTATGCATGAGGAGTCCAAGCTGCTTCTTTTCACCTGACAGGGGGAGTTTCGCCCGCCGGACGTAGCACGTGGAAGGAACACGTAATTCCAACCAGTTCCTTTCCCCTCCATCAGGCGCCCCGGCTGGCCAGCTGGGGGAGGTAAATTATAGACCAGTATCTTTCTTTCTTTCTTTCTTTCTCTTCTGATAGTTGAAACACTCCCTCTGATCATGTTTTAAGACCAAAACAACCAAAAGTGTCAAATAATGGTTAGAAGCTATTTTTCAACAGCCAAAAGTGTCAAATAATGGTTAGAAGCTGTTTTTTAACAACCAAAAGTGTCAAATAATGGTTAGAGAAAGTTTTTAAAAATCAAAGCAAATACAGGTAATTCGAAAATGTTATTTTTGTACTTTTGTGTTTCTCTTCTTTATATATTACTTTACTGTTGAAATGTAAAATTTACATTTCAACGAAAGGACCTGTAAATGACAACACAAAAACTAAGGCACTGGTGTCGTACTTCTGGTTTACCGGAATGGGGTGCAACTCCCTGCAGTGCCCTGCTCAATTTGTTGTATTTACATGGTTCATTGGTCCATGG
>NC_137863.1:40820470-40857970 GCF_963924005.1 Protomyctophum bolini
CATCATTTTTGAACATGGGCTATAGCCCCTACCGTACGGCATACTATAGCACGCCGTTTTTCATCATTTTTGAGGATTTGAAGAAAATTCAAAATTTCAAAAAACATGGGTTATAGCCCATCGTTTTTTGAATTTTTGAAAAAAAATGTATCCTCATTTTTCATCATTTTTGAACATGGGCTATAGCCCCTACCGTACGGCATACTATAGCACGCCGTTTTTCATCATTTTTGAGGATTTGAAGAAAATTCAAAATTTCAAAAAACATGGGTTATAGCCCATCGTTTTTTGAATTTTTGAAAAAAATGTTATCCTCATTTTTCATCATTTTTGAACATGGGCTATAGCCCCTACCGTACGGCATACTATAGCACGCCGTTTTTCATCATTTTTGAGGATTTGAAGAAAATTCAAAATTTCAAAAAACATGGGTTATAGCCCATCGTTTTTTGAATTTTTGAAAAAAATGTTATCCTCATTTTTCATCATTTTTGAACATGGGCTATAGCCCCTACCGTACGGCATACTATAGCACGCCGTTTTTCATCATTTTTGAGGATTTGAAGAAAATTCAAAATTTCAAAAAACATGGGTTATAGCCCATCGTTTTTTGAATTTTTGAAAAAAAATGTATCCTCATTTTTCATCATTTTGAACATGGGCTATAGCCCCTACCGTACGGCATACTATAGCACGCCGTTTTTCATCATTTTTGAGGATTTGAAGAAAATTCAAAATTTCAAAAAACATGGGTTATAGCCCATCGTTTTTTGAATTTTTGAAAAAAATGTTATCCTCATTTTTCATCATTTTTGAACATGGGCTATAGCCCCTACCGTACGGCATACTATAGCACGCCGTTTTTCATCATTTTTGAGGATTTGAAGAAAATTCAAAATTTCAAAAAACATGGGTTATAGCCCATCGTTTTTTGAATTTTTGAAAAAAATGTTATCCTCATTTTTCATCATTTTTGAACATGGGCTATAGCCCCTACCGTACGGCATACTATAGCACGCCGTTTTTCATAATTTTTGAGGATTTGAAGAAAATTCAAAATTTCAAAAAACATGGGTTATAGCCCATCGTTTTTTGAATTTTTGAAAAAAATGTTATCCTCATTTTTCATCATTTTTGAACATGGGCTATAGCTCCTACCGTACGGCATACTATAGCACGCCGTTTTTCATCATTTTTGAGGATTTGAAGAAAATTCAAAATTTCAAAAAACATGGGTTATAGCCCATCGTTTTTAGATTTTTGAAAAAAATGTTATCCTCATTTTTCATCATTTTTGAACATGGGCTATAGCCCCTACCGTACGGCATACTATAGCACGCCGTTTTTCATCATTTTTGAGGATTTGAAGAAAATTAAAAATTTCAAAAAACATGGGTTATAGCCCATCGTTTTTTGAATTTTTGAAAAAAATGTTATCCTCATTTTTCATCATTTTTGAACATGGGCTATAGCCCCTACCGTACGGCATACTATAGCACGCCGTTTTTCATCATTTTTGAGGATTTGAAGAAAATTCAAAATTTCAAAAAACATGGGTTATAGCCCATCGTTTTTTGAATTTTTGAAAAAAAATGTATCCTCATTTTTCATCATTTTTGAACATGGGCTATAGCCCCTACCGTACGGCATACTATAGCACGCCGTTTTTCATCATTTTTGAGGATTTGAAGAAAATTCAAAATTTCAAAAAACATGGGTTATAGCCCATCGTTTTTTGAAATTTTGAAAAAAATGTTATCCTCATTTTTCATCATTTTTGAACATGGGCTATAGCCCCTACCGTACGGCATACTATAGCACGCCGTTTTTCATCATTTTTGAGGATTTGAAGAAAATTCAAAATTTCAAAAAACATGAGTTATAGCCCATCGTTTTTTTAATTTTTGAAAAAAATGTTATCCTCATTTTTCATCATTTTTGAACATGGGCTATAGCCCCTACCGTACGGCATACTATAGCACGCCGTTTTTCATCATTTTTGAGGATTTGAAGAAAATTCAAAATTTCAAAAAACATGGGTTATAGCCCATCGTTTTTTGAATTTTTGAAAAAAATGTTATCCTCATTTTTCATCATTTTTGAACATGGGCTATAGCCCCTACCGTACGGCATACTATAGCACGCCGTTTTTCATCATTTTTGAGGATTTGAAGAAAATTCAAAATTTCAAAAAACATGGGTTATAGCCCATCGTTTTTTGAATTTTTGAAAAAAATGTTATCCTCATTTTTCATCATTTTTGAACATGGGCTATAGCCCCTACCGTACGGCATACTATAGCACGCCGTTTTTCATAATTTTTGAGGATTTGAAGAAAATTCAAAATTTCAAAAAACATGGGTTATAGCCCATCGTTTTTTGAATTTTTGAAAAAAATGTTATCCTCATTTTTCATCATTTTTGAACATGGGCTATAGCTCCTACCGTACGGCATACTATAGCACGCCGTTTTTCATCATTTTTGAGGATTTGAAGAAAATTCAAAATTTCAAAAAACATGGGTTATAGCCCATCGTTTTTAGATTTTTGAAAAAAATGTTATCCTCATTTTTCATCATTTTTGAACATGGGCTATAGCCCCTACCGTACGGCATACTATAGCACGCCGTTTTTCATCATTTTTGAGGATTTGAAGAAAATTAAAAATTTCAAAAAACATGGGTTATAGCCCATCGTTTTTTGAATTTTTGAAAAAAATGTTATCCTCATTTTTCATCATTTTTGAACATGGGCTATAGCCCCTACCGTACGGCATACTATAGCACGCCGTTTTTCATCATTTTTGAGGATTTGAAGAAAATTCAAAATTTCAAAAAACATGGGTTATAGCCCATCGTTTTTTGAATTTTTGAAAAAAAATGTATCCTCATTTTTCATCATTTTTGAACATGGGCTATAGCCCCTACCGTACGGCATACTATAGCACGCCGTTTTTCATCATTTTTGAGGATTTGAAGAAAATTCAAAATTTCAAAAAACATGGGTTATAGCCCATCGTTTTTTGAATTTTTGAAAAAAATGTTATCCTCATTTTTCATCATTTTTGAACATGGGCTATAGCCCCTACCGTACGGCATACTATAGCACGCCGTTTTTCATCATTTTTGAGGATTTGAAGAAAATTCAAAATTTCAAAAAACATGGGTTATAGCCCATCGTTTTTTGAATTTTTGAAAAAAATGTTATCCTCATTTTTCATCATTTTTGAACATGGGCTATAGCCCCTACCGTACGGCATACTATAGCACGCCGTTTTTCATAATTTTTGAGGATTTGAAGAAAATTCAAAATTTCAAAAAACATGGGTTATAGCCCATCGTTTTTTGAATTTTTGAAAAAAATGTTATCCTCATTTTTCATCATTTTTGAACATGGGCTATAGCTCCTACCGTACGGCATACTATAGCACGCCGTTTTTCATCATTTTTGAGGATTTGAAGAAAATTCAAAATTTCAAAAAACATGGGTTATAGCCCATCGTTTTTAGATTTTTTGAAAAAAATGTTATCCTCATTTTTCATCATTTTTGAACATGGGCTATAGCCCCTACCGTACGGCATACTATAGCACGCCGTTTTTCATCATTTTTGAGGATTTGAAGAAAATTAAAAATTTCAAAAAACATGGGTTATAGCCCATCGTTTTTTGAATTTTTGAAAAAAATGTTATCCTCATTTTTCATCATTTTTGAACATGGGCTATAGCCCCTACCGTACGGCATACTATAGCACGCCGTTTTTCATCATTTTTGAGGATTTGAAGAAAATTCAAAATTTCAAAAAACATGGGTTATAGCCCATCGTTTTTTGAATTTTTGAAAAAAAATGTATCCTCATTTTTCATCATTTTTGAACATGGGCTATAGCCCCTACCGTACGGCATACTATAGCACGCCGTTTTTCATCATTTTTGAGGATTTGAAGAAAATTCAAAATTTCAAAAAACATGGGTTATAGCCCATCGTTTTTTGAAATTTTGAAAAAAATGTTATCCTCATTTTTCATCATTTTTGAACATGGGCTATAGCCCCTACCGTACGGCATACTATAGCACGCCGTTTTTCATCATTTTTGAGGATTTGAAGAAAATTCAAAATTTCAAAAAACATGAGTTATAGCCCATTGTTTTTTTAATTTTTGAAAAAAATGTTATCCTCATTTTTCATCATTTTTGAACATGGGCTATAGCCCCTACCGTACGGCATACTATAGCACGCCGTTTTTCATCATTTTTGAGGATTTGAAGAAAATTCAAAATTTCAAAAAACATGGGTTATAGCCCATCGTTTTTTGAATTTTTGAAAAAAATGTTATCCTCATTTTTCATCATTTTTGAACATGGGCTATAGCCCCTACCGTACGGCATACTATAGCACGCCGTTTTTCATCATTTTTGAGGATTTGAAGAAAATTCAAAATTTCAAAAAACATGGGTTATAGCCCATCGTTTTTTGAATTTTTGAAAAAAATGTTATCCTCATTTTTCATCATTTTTGAACATGGGCTATAGCCCCTACCGTACGGCATACTATAGCACGCCGTTTTTCATAATTTTTGAGGATTTGAAGAAAATTCAAAATTTCAAAAAACATGGGTTATAGCCCATCGTTTTTTGAATTTTTGAAAAAAATGTTATCCTCATTTTTCATCATTTTTGAACATGGGCTATAGCTCCTACCGTACGGCATACTATAGCACGCCGTTTTTCATCATTTTTGAGGATTTGAAGAAAATTCAAAATTTCAAAAAACATGGGTTATAGCCCATCGTTTTTAGATTTTTTGAAAAAAATGTTATCCTCATTTTTCATCATTTTTGAACATGGGCTATAGCCCCTACCGTACGGCATACTATAGCACGCCGTTTTTCATCATTTTTGAGGATTTGAAGAAAATTAAAAATTTCAAAAAACATGGGTTATAGCCCATCGTTTTTTGAATTTTTGAAAAAAATGTTATCCTCATTTTTCATCATTTTTGAACATGGGCTATAGCCCCTACCGTACGGCATACTATAGCACGCCGTTTTTCATCATTTTTGAGGATTTGAAGAAAATTCAAAATTTCAAAAAACATGGGTTATAGCCCATCGTTTTTTGAATTTTTGAAAAAAAATGTATCCTCATTTTTCATCATTTTTGAACATGGGCTATAGCCCCTACCGTACGGCATACTATAGCACGCCGTTTTTCATCATTTTTGAGGATTTGAAGAAAATTCAAAATTTCAAAAAACATGGGTTATAGCCCATCGTTTTTTGAATTTTTGAAAAAAATGTTATCCTCATTTTTCATCATTTTTGAACATGGGCTATAGCCCCTACCGTACGGCATACTATAGCACGCCGTTTTTCATCATTTTTGAGGATTTGAAGAAAATTCAAAATTTCAAAAAACATGGGTTATAGCCCATCGTTTTTTGAATTTTTGAAAAAAATGTTATCCTCATTTTTCATCATTTTTGAACATGGGCTATAGCCCCTACCGTACGGCATACTATAGCACGCCGTTTTTCATAATTTTTGAGGATTTGAAGAAAATTCAAAATTTCAAAAAACATGGGTTATAGCCCATCGTTTTTTGAATTTTTGAAAAAAATGTTATCCTCATTTTTCATCATTTTTGAACATGGGCTATAGCTCCTACCGTACGGCATACTATAGCACGTCGTTTTTCATCATTTTTGAGGATTTGAAGAAAATTCAAAATTTCAAAAAACATGGGTTATAGCCCATCGTTTTTAGATTTTTTGAAAAAAATGTTATCCTCATTTTTCATCATTTTTGAACATGGGCTATAGCCCCTACCGTACGGCATACTATAGCACGCCGTTTTTCATCATTTTTGAGGATTTGAAGAAAATTAAAAATTTCAAAAAACATGGGTTATAGCCCATCGTTTTTTGAATTTTTGAAAAAAATGTTATCCTCATTTTTCATCATTTTTGAACATGGGCTATAGCCCCTACCGTACGGCATACTATAGCACGCCGTTTTTCATCATTTTTGAGGATTTGAAGAAAATTCAAAATTTCAAAAAACATGGGTTATAGCCCATCGTTTTTTGAATTTTTGAAAAAAATGTATCCTCATTTTTCATCATTTTTGAACATGGGCTATAGCCCCTACCGTACGGCATACTATAGCACGCCGTTTTTCATCATTTTTGAGGATTTGAAGAAAATTCAAAATTTCAAAAAACATGGGTTATAGCCCATCGTTTTTTGAAATTTTGAAAAAAATGTTATCCTCATTTTTCATCATTTTTGAACATGGGCTATAGCCCCTACCGTACGGCATACTATAGCACGCCGTTTTTCATCATTTTTGAGGATTTGAAGAAAATTCAAAATTTCAAAAAACATGAGTTATAGCCCATTGTTTTTTTAATTTTTGAAAAAAATGTTATCCTCATTTTTCATCATTTTTGAACATGGGCTATAGCCCCTACCGTACGGCATACTATAGCACGCCGTTTTTCATCATTTTTGAGGATTTGAAGAAAATTCAAAATTTCAAAAAACATGGGTTATAGCCCATCGTTTTTTGAATTTTTGAAAAAAATGTTATCCTCATTTTTCATCATTTTTGAACATGGGCTATAGCCCCTACCGTACGGCATACTATAGCACGCCGTTTTTCATCATTTTTGAGGATTTGAAGAAAATTCAAAATTTCAAAAAACATGGGTTATAGCCCATCGTTTTTTGAATTTTTGAAAAAAATGTTATCCTCATTTTTCATCATTTTTGAACATGGGCTATAGCCCCTACCGTACGGCATACTATAGCACGCCGTTTTTCATAATTTTTGAGGATTTGAAGAAAATTCAAATTTTCAAAAAACATGGGTTATAGCCCATCGTTTTTTGAATTTTTGAAAAAAATGTTATCCTCATTTTTCATCATTTTTGAACATGGGCTATAGCCCCTACCGTACGGCATACTATAGCACGCCGTTTTTCATCATTTTTGAGGATTTGAAGAAAATTCAAAATTTCAAAAAACATGGGTTATAGCCCATCGTTTTTTGAATTTTTGAAAAAAATGTTATCCTCATTTTTCATCATTTTTGAACATGGGCTATAGCCCCTACCGTACGGCATACTATAGCACGCCGTTTTTCATCATTTTTGAGGATTTGAAGAAAATTCAAAATTTCAAAAAACATGGGTTATAGCCCATCGTTTTTTGAATTTTTGAAAAAAATGTTATCCTCATTTTTCATCATTTTTGAACATGGGCTATAGCCCCTACCGTACGGCATACTATAGCACGCCGTTTTTCATCATTTTTGAGGATTTGAAGAAAATTCAAAATTTCAAAAAACATGGGTTATAGCCCATCGTTTTTTTAATTTTTGAAAAAAATGTTATCCTCATTTTTCATCATTTTTGAACATGGGCTATAGCCCCTACCGTACGGCATACTATAGCACGCCGTTTTTCATCATTTTTGAGGATTTGAAGAAAATTCAAAATTTCAAAAAACATGGGTTATAGCCCATTGTTTTTTGAATTAAAAAAAAAAATGTTATCCTCATTTTTCATCATTTTTGAACATGGGCTATAGCCCCTACCGTACGGCATACTATAGCACGCCGTTTTTCATCATTTTTGAGGATTTGAAGAAAATTCAAAATTTCAAAAAACATGGGTTATAGCCCATCGTTTTTTGAATTTTTGAAAAAAATGTTATCCTCATTTTTCATCATTTTTGAACATGGGCTATAGCCCCTACCGTACGGCATACTATAGCACGCCGTTTTTCATCATTTTTGAGGATTTGAAGAAAATTCAAAATTTCAAAAAACATGGGTTATAGCCCATTGTTTTTTTAATTTTTGAAAAAAATGTTATCCTCATTTTTCATCATTTTTGAACATGGGCTATAGCCCCTACCGTACGGCATACTATAGCACGCCGTTTTTCATCATTTTTGAGGATTTGAAGAAAATTCAAAATTTCAAAAAACATGGGTTATAGCCCATCGTTTTTTGAATTTTTGAAAAAAATGTTATCCTCATTTTTCATCATTTTTGAACATGGGCTATAGCCCCTACCGTACGGCATACTATAGCACGCCATTTTTCATCATTTTTGAGGATTTGAAGAAAATTCAAAATTTCAAAAAACATGGGTTATAGCCCATCGTTTTTTGATTTTTTGAAAGAAATGTTATCCTCATTTTTCATCATTTTTGAACATGGGCTATAGCCCCTACCGTACGGCATACTATAGCACGCCGTTTTTCATCATTTTTGAGGATTTGAAGAAAATTCAAAATTTCAAAAAACATGGGTTATAGCCCATCGTCTTTAGAATTTTTGAAAAAAATGTTATCCTCATTTTTCATCATTTTTGAACATGGGCTATAGCCCCTACCGTACGGCATACTATAGCACGCCGTTTTTCATCATTTTTGAGGATTTGAAGAAAATTCAAAATTTCAAAAAACATGGGTTATAGCCCATCGTTTTTTGAATTTTTGAAAAAACATTATCCTCATTTTTCATCATTTTTGAACATGGGCTATAGCCCCTACCGTACGGCATACTATAGCACGCCGTTTTTCATCATTTTTGAGGATTTGAAGAAAATTCAAAATTTCAAAAAACATGGGTTATAGCCCATTGTTTTTTTAATTTTTGAAAAAAATGTTATCCTCATTTTTCATCATTTTTGAACATGGGCTATAGCCCCTACCGTACGGCATACTATAGCACGCCGTTTTTCATCATTTTTGAGGATTTGAAGAAAATTCAAAATTTCAAAAAACATGGGTTAAAGCCCATCGTTTTTTGAATTTTTGAAAAAAAAATTATCCTCATTTTTCATCATTTTTGAACATGGGCTATAGCCCCTACCGTACGGCATACTATAGCACGCCGTTTTTCATCATTTTTGAGGATTTGAAGAAAATTCAAAATTTCAAAAAACATGGGTTATAGCCCATCGTTTTTTGAATTTTTGAAAAAAATGTTATCCTCATTTTTCATCATTTTTGAACATGGGCTATAGCCCCTACCGTACGGCATACTATAGCACGCCGTTTTTCATCATTTTTGAGGATTTGAAGAAAATTCAAAATTTCAAAAAACATGGGTTATAGCCCATCGTTTTTTTAATTTTTGAAAAAAAGGTTATCCTCATTTTTCATCATTTTTGAACATGGGCTATAGCCCCTACCGTACGGCATACTATAGCACGCCGTTTTTCATCATTTTTGAGGATTTGAAGAAAATTCAAAATTTCAAAAAACATGGGTTAAAGCCCATCGTTTTTTGAATTTTTGAAAAAAATGTTATCCTCATTTTTCATCATTTTTGAACATGGGCTATAGCCCCTACCGTACGGCATACTATAGCACGCCGTTTTTCATAATTTTTGAGGATTTGAAGAAAATTCAAAATTTCAAAAAACATGGGTTATAGCCCATCGTTTTTTGAATTTTTGAAAAAAATGTTATCCTCATTTTTCATCCTTTTTGAACATGGGCTATAGCCCCTACCGTACGGCATACTATAGCACGCCGTTTTTCATCATTTTTGAGGATTTGAAGAAAATTCAAAATTTCAAAAAACATGGGTTATAGCCCATCGTTTTTTGAATTTTTGAAAAAAATGTTATCCTCATTTTTCATAATTTTTGAACATGGGCTATAGCCCCTACCGTACGGCATACTATAGCACGCCGTTTTTCATCATTTTTGAGGATTTGAAGAAAATTCAAAATTTCAAAAAACATGGGTTATAGCCCATCGTTTTTTGAATTTTTGAAAAAATGTTATCCTCATTTTTCATCCTTTTTGAACATGGGCTATAGCCCCTACCGTACGGCATACTATAGCACGCCGTTTTTCATCATTTTTGAGGATTTGAAGAAAATTCAAAATTTCAAAAAACATGGGTTATAGCCCATCGTTTTTTGAATTTTTGAAAAAAATGTTATCCTCATTTTTCATAATTTTTGAACATGGGCTATAGCCCCTACCGTACGGCATACTATAGCACGCCGTTTTTCATCATTTTTGAGGATTTGAAGAAAATTCAAAATTTCAAAAAACATGGGTTATAGCCCATCGTTTTTTGAATTTTTGAAAAAATGTTATCCTCATTTTTCATCATTTTTGAACATGGGCTATAGCCCCTACCGTACGGCATACTATAGCACGCCGTTTTTCATCATTTTTGAGGATTTGAAGAAAATTCAAAATTTCAAAAAACATGGGTTATAGCCCATCGTTTTTTGAATTTTTGAAAAAAAAATTATCCTCATTTTTCATCATTTTTGAACATGGGCTATAGCCCCTACCGTACGGCATACTATAGCACGCCGTTTTTCATCATTTTTGAGGATTTGAAGAAAATTCAAAATTTCAAAAAACATGGGTTATAGCCCATTGTTTTTTTTATTTTTGAAAAAAATGTTATCCTCATTTTTCATCATTTTTGAACATGGGCTATAGCCCCTACCGTACGGCATACTATAGCACGCCGTTTTTCATCATTTTTGAGGATTTGAAGAAAATTCAAAATTTCAAAAAACATGGGTTAAAGCCCATCGTTTTTTGAATTTTTGAAAAAAAAATTATCCTCATTTTTCATCATTTTTGAACATGGGCTATAGCCCCTACCGTACGGCATACTATAGCACGCCGTTTTTCATCATTTTTGAGGATTTGAAGAAAATTCAAAATTTCAAAAAACATGGGTTATAGCCCATCGTTTTTTGAATTTTTGAAAAAAATGTTATCCTCATTTTTCATCATTTTTGAACATGGGCTATAGCCCCTACCGTACGGCATACTATAGCACGCCGTTTTTCATCATTTTTGAGGATTTGAAGAAAATTCAAAATTTCAAAAAACATGGGTTATAGCCCATCGTTTTTTTAATTTTTGAAAAAAATGTTATCCTCATTTTTCATCATTTTTGAACATGGGCTATAGCCCCTACCGTACGGCATACTATAGCACGCCGTTTTTCATCATTTTTGAGGATTTGAAGAAAATTCAAAATTTCAAAAAACATGGGTTAAAGCCCATCGTTTTTTGAATTTTTGAAAAAAATGTTATCCTCATTTTTCATCATTTTTGAACATGGGCTATAGCCCCTACCGTACGGCATACTATAGCACGCCGTTTTTCATAATTTTTGAGGATTTGAAGAAAATTCAAAATTTCAAAAAACATGGGTTATAGCCCATCGTTTTTTGAATTTTTGAAAAAAATGTTATCCTCATTTTTCATCCTTTTTGAACATGGGCTATAGCCCCTACCGTACGGCATACTATAGCACGCCGTTTTTCATCATTTTTGAGGATTTGAAGAAAATTCAAAATTTCAAAAAACATGGGTTATAGCCCATCGTTTTTTGAATTTTTGAAAAAAATGTTATCCTCATTTTTCATAATTTTTGAACATGGGCTATAGCCCCTACCGTACGGCATACTATAGCACGCCGTTTTTCATCATTTTTGAGGATTTGAAGAAAATTCAAAATTTCAAAAAACATGGGTTATAGCCCATCGTTTTTTGAATTTTTGAAAAAATGTTATCCTCATTTTTCATCATTTTTGAACATGGGCTATAGCCCCTACCGTACGG
The DNA here is from genome assembly GCF_963924005.1 of Protomyctophum bolini. NCBI lineage: Eukaryota > Metazoa > Chordata > Actinopteri > Myctophiformes > Myctophidae > Protomyctophum > Protomyctophum bolini. The sequence continues at coordinate 40,832,094 of NC_137863.1, forward strand.
CATACTATAGCACGCCGTTTTTCATCATTTTTGAGGATTTGAAGAAAATTCAAAATTTCAAAAAACATGGGTTATAGCCCATCGTTTTTTGAATTTTTGAAAAAAAAATTATCCTCATTTTTCATCATTTTTGAACATGGGCTATAGCCCCTACCGTACGGCATACTATAGCACGCCGTTTTTCATCATTTTTGAGGATTTGAAGAAAATTCAAAATTTCAAAAAACATGGGTTATAGCCCATCGTTTTTTGAATTTTTGAAAAAAATGTTATCCTCATTTTTCATCATTTTTGAACATGGGCTATAGCCCCTACCGTACGGCATACTATAGCACTCCGTTTTTCATCATTTTTGAGGATTTGAAGAAAATTCAAAATTTCAAAAAACATAGGTTATAGCCCATCGTTTTTTGAATTTTTGAAAAAAAAATTATCCTCATTTTTCATCATTTTTGAACATGGGCTATAGCCCCTACCGTACGGCATACTATAGCACGCCGTTTTTCATCATTTTTGAGGATTTGAAGAAAATTCAAAATTTCAAAAAACATGGGTTATAGCCCATCGTTTTTTGAATTTTTGAAAAAAATGTTATCCTCATTTTTCATCATTTTTGAACATGGGCTATAGCCCCTACCGTACGGCATACTATAGCACGCCGTTTTTCATCATTTTTGAGGATTTGAAGAAAATTCAAAATTTCAAAAAACATGGGTTATAGCCCATTGTTTTTTTAATTTTTGAAAAAAATGTTATCCTCATTTTTCATCATTTTTGAACATGGGCTATAGCCCCTACCGTACGGCATACTATAGCTCGCCGTTTTTCATCATTTTTGAGGATTTGAAGAAAATTCAAAATTTCAAAAAACATGGGTTATAGCCCATCGTTTTTTGAATTTTTGAAAAAAAAATTATCCTCATTTTTCATCATTTTTGAACATGGGCTATAGCCCCTACCGTACGGCATACTATAGCACGCCGTTTTTCATCATTTTTGAGGATTTGAAGAAAATTCAAAATTTCAAAAAACATGGGTTATAGCCCATCGTTTTTTGAATTTTTGAAAAAAATGTTATCCTCATTTTTCATCATTTTTGAACATGGGCTATAGCCCCTACCGTACGGCATACTATAGCACTCCGTTTTTCATCATTTTTGAGGATTTGAAGAAAATTCAAAATTTCAAAAAACATAGGTTATAGCACATCGTTTTTTGAATTTTTGAAAAAAAAATTATCCTCATTTTTCATCATTTTTGAACATGGGCTATAGCCCCTACCGTACGGCATACTATAGCACGCCGTTTTTCATCATTTTTGAGGATTTGAAGAAAATTCAAAATTTCAAAAAACATGGGTTATAGCCCATCGTTTTTTGAATTTTTGAAAAAAATGTTATCCTCATTTTTCATCATTTTTGAACATGGGCTATAGCCCCTACCGTACGGCATACTATAGCACGCCGTTTTTCATCATTTTTGAGGATTTGAAGAAAATTCAAAATTTCAAAAAACATGGGTTATAGCCCATTGTTTTTTTAATTTTTGAAAAAAATGTTATCCTCATTTTTCATCATTTTTGAACATGGGCTATAGCCCCTACCGTACGGCATACTATAGCACGCCGTTTTTCATCATTTTTGAGGATTTGAAGAAAATTCAAAATTTCAAAAAACATGGGTTATAGCCCATCGTTTTTTGAATTTTTGAAAAAAAAATTATCCTCATTTTTCATCATTTTTGAACATGGGCTATAGCCCCTACCGTACGGCATACTATAGCACGCCGTTTTTCATCATTTTTGAGGATTTGAAGAAAATTCAAAATTTCAAAAAACATGGGTTATAGCCCATCGTTTTTTGAATTTTTGAAAAAAATGTTATCCTCATTTTTCATCATTTTTTAACATGGGCTATAGCCCCTACCGTACGGCATACTATAGCACGCCGTTTTTCATCATTTTTGAGGATTTGAAGAAAATTCAAAATTTCAAAAAACATGGGTTATAGCCCATTGTTTTTTTAATTTTTGAAAAAAATGTTATCCTCATTTTTCATCATTTTTGAACATGGGCTATAGCCCCTACCGTACGGCATACTATAGCACGCCGTTTTTCATCATTTTTGAGGATTTGAAGAAAATTCAAAATTTCAAAAAACATGGGTTATAGCCCATCGTTTTTTTAATTTTTGAAAAAAATGTTATCCTCATTTTTCATCATTTTTGAACATGGGCTATAGCCCCTACCGTACGGCATACTATAGCACGCCGTTTTTCCTCATTTTTGAGGATTTGAAGAAAATTCAAAATTTCAAAAAACATGGGTTATAGCCCATCGTTTTTTGAATTTTTGAAAAAAATGTTATCCTCATTTTTCATCATTTTTGAACATGGGCTATAGCCCCTACCGTACGGCATACTATAGCACGCCGTTTTTCATCATTTTTGAGGATTTGAAGAAAATTCAAAATTTCAAAAAACATGGGTTATAGCCCATTGTTTTTTTAATTTTTGAAAAAAATGTTATCCTCATTTTTCATCATTTTTGAACATGGGCTATAGCCCCTACCGTACGGCATACTATAGCACGCCGTTTTTCATCATTTTTGAGGATTTGAAGAAAATTCAAAATTTCAAAAAACATGGGTTATAGCCCATCGTTTTTTTAATTTTTGAAAAAAATGTTATCCTCATTTTTCATCATTTTTGAACATGGGCTATAGCCCCTACCGTACGGCATACTATAGCACGCCGTTTTTCATAATTTTTGAGGATTTGAAGAAAATTCAAAATTTCAAAAAACATGGGTTATAGCCCATCGTTTTTTGAATTTTTGAAAAAAATGTTATCCTCATTTTTCATCATTTTTGAACATGGGCTATAGCTCCTACCGTACGGCATACTATAGCACGCCGTTTTTCATCATTTTTGAGGATTTGAAGAAAATTCAAAATTTCAAAAAACATGGGTTATAGCCCATCGTTTTTAGATTTTTTGAAAAAAATGTTATCCTCATTTTTCATCATTTTTGAACATGGGCTATAGCCCCTACCGTACGGCATACTATAGCACGCCGTTTTTCATCATTTTTGAGGATTTGAAGAAAATTAAAAATTTCAAAAAACATGGGTTATAGCCCATCGTTTTTTGAATTTTTGAAAAAAATGTTATCCTCATTTTTCATCATTTTTGAACATGGGCTATAGCCCCTACCGTACGGCATACTATAGCACGCCGTTTTTCATCATTTTTGAGGATTTGAAGAAAATTCAAAATTTCAAAAAACATGGGTTATAGCCCATCGTTTTTTGAATTTTTGAAAAAAAATGTATCCTCATTTTTCATCATTTTTGAACATGGGCTATAGCCCCTACCGTACGGCATACTATAGCACGCCGTTTTTCATCATTTTTGAGGATTTGAAGAAAATTCAAAATTTCAAAAAACATGGGTTATAGCCCATCGTTTTTTGAAATTTTGAAAAAAATGTTATCCTCATTTTTCATCATTTTTGAACATGGGCTATAGCCCCTACCGTACGGCATACTATAGCACGCCGTTTTTCATCATTTTTGAGGATTTGAAGAAAATTCAAAATTTCAAAAAACATGAGTTATAGCCCATTGTTTTTTTAATTTTTGAAAAAAATGTTATCCTCATTTTTCATCATTTTTGAACATGGGCTATAGCCCCTACCGTACGGCATACTATAGCACGCCGTTTTTCATCATTTTTGAGGATTTGAAGAAAATTCAAAATTTCAAAAAACATGGGTTATAGCCCATCGTTTTTTGAATTTTTGAAAAAAATGTTATCCTCATTTTTCATCATTTTTGAACATGGGCTATAGCCCCTACCGTACGGCATACTATAGCACGCCGTTTTTCATCATTTTTGAGGATTTGAAGAAAATTCAAAATTTCAAAAAACATGGGTTATAGCCCATCGTTTTTTGAATTTTTGAAAAAAATGTTATCCTCATTTTTCATCATTTTTGAACATGGGCTATAGCCCCTACCGTACGGCATACTATAGCACGCCGTTTTTCATAATTTTTGAGGATTTGAAGAAAATTCAAATTTTCAAAAAACATGGGTTATAGCCCATCGTTTTTTGAATTTTTGAAAAAAATGTTATCCTCATTTTTCATCATTTTTGAACATGGGCTATAGCCCCTACCGTACGGCATACTATAGCACGCCGTTTTTCATCATTTTTGAGGATTTGAAGAAAATTCAAAATTTCAAAAAACATGGGTTATAGCCCATCGTTTTTTGAATTTTTGAAAAAAATGTTATCCTCATTTTTCATCATTTTTGAACATGGGCTATAGCCCCTACCGTACGGCATACTATAGCACGCCGTTTTTCATCATTTTTGAGGATTTGAAGAAAATTCAAAATTTCAAAAAACATGGGTTATAGCCCATCGTTTTTTGAATTTTTGAAAAAAATGTTATCCTCATTTTTCATCATTTTTGAACATGGGCTATAGCCCCTACCGTACGGCATACTATAGCACGCCGTTTTTCATCATTTTTGAGGATTTGAAGAAAATTCAAAATTTCAAAAAACATGGGTTATAGCCCATCGTTTTTTTAATTTTTGAAAAAAATGTTATCCTCATTTTTCATCATTTTTGAACATGGGCTATAGCCCCTACCGTACGGCATACTATAGCACGCCGTTTTTCATCATTTTTGAGGATTTGAAGAAAATTCAAAATTTCAAAAAACATGGGTTATAGCCCATTGTTTTTTGAATTAAAAAAAAAAATGTTATCCTCATTTTTCATCATTTTTGAACATGGGCTATAGCCCCTACCGTACGGCATACTATAGCACGCCGTTTTTCATCATTTTTGAGGATTTGAAGAAAATTCAAAATTTCAAAAAACATGGGTTATAGCCCATTGTTTTTTTAATTTTTGAAAAAAATGTTATCCTCATTTTTCATCATTTTTGAACATGGGCTATAGCCCCTACCGTACGGCATACTATAGCACGCCGTTTTTCATCATTTTTGAGGATTTGAAGAAAATTCAAAATTTCAAAAAACATGGGTTATAGCCCATCGTTTTTTGAATTTTTGAAAAAAATGTTATCCTCATTTTTCATCATTTTTGAACATGGGCTATAGCCCCTACCGTACGGCATACTATAGCACGCCATTTTTCATCATTTTTGAGGATTTGAAGAAAATTCAAAATTTCAAAAAACATGGGTTATAGCCCATCGTTTTTTTAATTTTTGAAAAAAATGTTATCCTCATTTTTCATCATTTTTGAACATGGGCTATAGCCCCTACCGTACGGCATACTATAGCACGCCGTTTTTCATCATTTTTGAGGATTTGAAGAAAATTCAAAATTTCAAAAAACATGGGTTATAGCCCATTGTTTTTTGAATTAAAAAAAAAAATGTTATCCTCATTTTTCATCATTTTTGAACATGGGCTATAGCCCCTACCGTACGGCATACTATAGCACGCCGTTTTTCATCATTTTTGAGGATTTGAAGAAAATTCAAAATTTCAAAAAACATGGGTTATAGCCCATTGTTTTTTTAATTTTTGAAAAAAATGTTATCCTCATTTTTCATCATTTTTGAACATGGGCTATAGCCCCTACCGTACGGCATACTATAGCACGCCGTTTTTCATCATTTTTGAGGATTTGAAGAAAATTCAAAATTTCAAAAAACATGGGTTATAGCCCATCGTTTTTTGAATTTTTGAAAAAAATGTTATCCTCATTTTTCATCATTTTTGAACATGGGCTATAGCCCCTACCGTACGGCATACTATAGCACGCCATTTTTCATCATTTTTGAGGATTTGAAGAAAATTCAAAATTTCAAAAAACATGGGTTATAGCCCATCGTTTTTTGATTTTTTGAAAGAAATGTTATCCTCATTTTTCATCATTTTTGAACATGGGCTATAGCCCCTACCGTACGGCATACTATAGCACGCCGTTTTTCATCATTTTTGAGGATTTGAAGAAAATTCAAAATTTCAAAAAACATGGGTTATAGCCCATTGTTTTTGAATTTTTGAAAAAAATCTTATCCTCATTTTTCATCATTTTTGAACATGGGCTATAGCCCCTACCGTACGGCATACTATAGCACGCCGTTTTTCATCATTTTTGAGGATTTGAAGAAAATTCAAAATTTCAAAAAACATGGGTTATAGCCCATTGTTTTTTGAATTTTTGAAAAAAATGTTATCCTCATTTTTCATCATTTTTGAACATGGGCTATAGCCCCTACCGTACGGCATACTATAGCACGCCGTTTTTCATCATTTTTGAGGATTTGAAGAAAATTCAAAATTTCAAAAAACATGGGTTATAGCCCATCGTTTTTTGATTTTTTGAAAAAAATGTTATCCTCATTTTTCATCATTTTTGAACATGGGCTATAGCCCCTACCGTACGGCATACTATAGCACGCCGTTTTTCATCATTTTTGAGGATTTGAAGAAAATTAAAAATTTCAAAAAACATGGGTTATAGCCCATCGTCTTTAGAATTTTTGAAAAAAATGTTATCCTCATTTTTCATCATTTTTGAACATGGGCTATAGCCCCTACCGTACGGCATACTATAGCACGCCGTTTTTCATCATTTTTGAGGATTTGAAGAAAATTCAAAATTTCAAAAAACATGGGTTATAGCCCATTGTTTTTGAATTTTTGAAAAAAATCTTATCCTCATTTTTCATCATTTTTGAACATGGGCTATAGCCCCTACCGTACGGCATACTATAGCACGCCGTTTTTCATCATTTTTGAGGATTTGAAGAAAATTCAAAATTTCAAAAAACATGGGTTATAGCCCATCGTTTTTTGAATTTTTGAAAAAAATGTTATCCTCATTTTTCATCATTTTTGAACATGGGCTATAGCCCCTACCATACGGCATACTATAGCACGCCGTTTTTCATCATTTTTGAACATGGGCTATAGCCCCTACCGTACGGCATACTATAGCACGCCGTTTTTCATCATTTTTGAGGATTTGAAGAAAATTCAAAATTTCAAAAAACATGGGTTATAGCCCATCGTTTTTTGAATTTTTGAAAAAAATGTTATCCTCATTTTTCATCATTTTTGAACATGGGCTATAGCCCCTACCGTACGGCATACTATAGCACGCCGTTTTTTTTCCATTTTTGAGGATTTGAAGAAAATTCAAAATTTCAAAAAACATGGGTTATAGCCCATCGTTTTTTGAATTTTTGAAAAAAATGTTATCCTCATTTTTCATCATTTTTGAACATGGGCTATAGCCCCTACCGTACGGCATACTATAGCACGCCGTTTTTCATCATTTTTGAGGATTTGAAGAAAATTCAAAATTTCAAAAAACATGGGTTATAGCCCATTGTTTTTTTAATTTTTGAAAAAAATGTTATCCTCATTTTTCATCATTTTTGAACATGGGCTATAGCCCCTACCGTACGGCATACTATAGCACGCCGTTTTTCATCATTTTTGAGGATTTGAAGAAAATTCAAAAATTCAAAAAACATGGGTTATAGCCCATCGTTTTTTGATTTTTTGAAAAAAATGTTATCCTCATTTTTCATCATTTTTGAACATGGGCTATAGCCCCTACCGTACGGCATACTATAGCACGCAGTTTTTCATCATTTTTGAGGATTTGAAGAAAATTCAAAATTTCAAAAAACATGGGTTATAGCCCATCATTTTTTGAATTTTTGAAAAAAATGTTATCCTCATTTTTCATCATTTTTGAACATGGGCTATAGCCCCTACCGTACGGCATACTATAGCACGCCGTTTTTCATAATTTTTGAGGATTTGAAGAAAATTCAAAATTTCAAAAAACATGGGTTATAGCCCATTGTTTTTTTAATTTTTGAAAAAAATGTTATCCTCATTTTTCATCATTTTTGAACATGGGCTATAGCCCCTACCGTACGGCATACTATAGCACGCCGTTTTTCATCATTTTTGAGGATTTGAAGAAAATTCAAAATTTCAAAAAACATGGGTTATAGCCCATTGTTTTTTTAATTTTTGAAAAAAATGTTATCCTCATTTTTCATCATTTTTGAACATGGGCTATAGCCCCTACCGTACGGCATACTATAGCACGCCGTTTTTCATCATTTTTGAGGATTTGAAGAAAATTCAAAAATTCAAAAAACATGGGTTATAGCCCATCGTTTTTTGATTTTTTGAAAAAAATGTTATCCTCATTTTTCATCATTTTTGAACATGGGCTATAGCCCCTACCGTACGGCATACTATAGCACGCAGTTTTTCATCATTTTTGAGGATTTGAAGAAAATTCAAAATTTCAAAAAACATGGGTTATAGCCCATCATTTTTTGAATTTTTGAAAAAAATGTTATCCTCATTTTTCATCATTTTTGAACATGGGCTATAGCCCCTACCGTACGGCATACTATAGCACGCCGTTTTTCATAATTTTTGAGGATTTGAAGAAAATTCAAAATTTCAAAAAACATGGGTTATAGCCCATTGTTTTTTTAATTTTTGAAAAAAATGTTATCCTCATTTTTCATCATTTTTGAACATGGGCTATAGCCCCTACCGTACGGCATACTATAGCACGCCGTTTTTCATCATTTTTGAGGATTTGAAGAAAATTCAAAATTTCAAAAAACATGGGTTATAGCCCATCGTTTTTTGAATTTTTGAAAAAAATGTTATCCTCATTTTTCATCATTTTTGAACATGGGCTATAGCCCCTACCGTACGGCATACTATAGCACGCCGTTTTTCATCATTTTTGAGGATTTGAAGAAAATTCAAAATTTCAAAAAACATGGGTTATAGCCCATCGTTTTTTGAATTTTTGAAAAAAATGTTATCCTCATTTTTCATCATTTTTGAACATGGGCTATAGCCCCTACCGTACGGCATACGGTTATACGGCATACGGTTTGTGCTTGAAATGTAGGCCTACTGTAATTCTGCAAACTGTTAATAAATATTTCAATCAATCAATCAATCAAAATTGACATTTCAACTATTGATCAGACGCTGTGCATTGACGACACCTAGTGGTCATTCATTTTAATTGCATGCATGCAGAGAAATCACAACATTGTGAGACGCACTGGGTCGTTGCCATGTTTTGCCACGGAAACCAGCGACCTGCCTTGTGTAAGTAAGTAAGTAAATTTTATTTATAAAGCACCTTTCTTAACAATGTTACAAAGTGCTGTACAGTGACACAATAAAATCAATCATAATTAAAACAGGACAGTACAACAAGCAAATAAGAACAACATAATCAAGTCAAATAAAATCAGAAAAATGTTCCCGAAATAAAAACGTTTTCAGTGGACGAAGCCAGGCTTGATACGAGCAGACGTGGCAACGCGATCGAAACACAGGGGCAATCTCCCGTTGGCCGAGAGGTTGGAACTCACGGGCCAATGGGAGCCTGTGTCGTGTAATTTCTCCCTTTACACTGACTATAATTCTATCTATTTGAGACAGAAACGGCTAAGCAATACGGCAGGCTGTAGGCTGTAGTCAAAAGCACCGGACGAATGAAGGCAGGCAGAGAGTGTTCTGAAGTGTAGTGTAGAGTCGATCATTTTATTGCAATCGAGACCAAGACAGAGAGCTTCGCCATTGTCCCTGAGCCTGGAGCTCAGGGACTCCCTCGTACTGAACCGCTGCCGCGGCCAGTTTAAGACTCCCTAAACCTTGCATTTTACAGGACATGTATACAGTGTTTTTGCATAGACACAGATATACGGAGGTGGAGACTGAAACTTTACATACCGGTATTCATCAACATATTGCCACTTGGTAAGCAAAGGTCTCTCCTGGATACAATAGAATGCTAAGTTCCCTATCACACCTGGCCAGGCCAAGCTACTTGACTAAGGCCCACGACACCTTGACTTTAAATATCAAAGACAGGCCTCTGCAGACACAGTGACTGCAGATAGTGACAGTTGACTCATTTAGCATGCCCTTAGCACAGTGACCAAATGTATAAGTCGGACATTTTAACATGGCTTATATATGAATATCATGAAATATAGATACCACACCTGCATGCTTTTGGGCGGCCAATAAGGGCAGGGGTAAAACAGAGAGAATTGCTCCGGATCCTTAACATCAACTAGCACAGAAAAGCTGTGTTGTAGTAACCAGCAGTTAGCTCAGTGTGATGAGTGGCTGTACTTAGTTGTGATCCACAGGTCCACGGTTCAAATCCCACATTATTCATGTGTCTCTGTGATGCTTTGCTTTGCACACTGACTTTCTTGAATAAAAAATAAAAACTCAAAAGCACCAGGAGACATCTGCTGAATGCCCCAAGGTGCCTTGGCTCAATGGTGTGGAGCGCTTGACCCAGTTGCCAGCTTCAGACAGTTGGCCGGTTCAAGTCCCATGTCATGACATCAAGGTGCTGGGAAGGACCATCGGGAGACGGTGCTCTCTCCCCCTGTTTCCTGAAAAGTAACGGTTGGGGGTTATGCCGTACGATATAGGCTATAGCCCACCGTCCAAAATGATGAGAAACGAGGATAACTTTTTTTTTCAAAATTTCAAAAAACATGGGCTATAACCCATCGTTTTTTTTTTTTTTTTCATTTATTCCGCAATTTCCGCAAATTGCGGAAATGGAAATTGCGGAAATTGCGGAAATTGCGGAAATGGAAATTGCGGAAATTGGGGAAATTGCGGAAATTGCGGAAATTGTAATTGCGGGAATTGCGGAAATTGCGAAATTGCGGAAATTGCGGAAATGGAAATTGCGGAAATGGAAATTGTGGAAATTGCGGAAATGGAAATTGTGGAAATGGAAATTGCGGAAATGGAAATTGTGGAAATGAAAATTGTGGAAATTGCGGAATAAATGAAAAAAAAAAAAAAAACGATGGGTTATAGCCCATGTTTTTTGAAATTAAAAAAAAAAAAGTTATCCTCGTTTCTCATCATTTTGGACGGTGGGCTATAGCCTATATCGTACGGCATAACCCCCAACCGTTACTTTTCAGGAAACAGGGGGAGAGAGCACCGTCTCCCGATGGTCCTTCCCAGCACCTTGATGTCATGACATGGGACTTGAACCGGCCAACTGTCTGAAGCTGGCAACTGGGTCAAGCGCTCCACACCATTGAGCCAAGGCACCTTGAGGCATTCAGCAGATGTCTCCTGGTGCTTTTGAGTTTTTATTTTTTATTCAAGAAAGTCAGTGTGCAAAGCAAAGCATCACAGAGACACATGAATAATGTGGGATTTGAACCGTGGACCTGTGGATCACAACTAAGTACAGCCACTCATCACACTGAGCTAACTGCTGGTTACTACAACACAGCTTTTCTGTGCTAGTTGATGTTAGTGTGGAATGCAAAGTGTCAGTAAAGATTTGAGTATGTCGGGGTTCGAACCGGCACACTTCTACTAGGTATACTACGGATATCATTTGACTTATCCGTTGGTCCACTGAGGCACACAATCATTGGGAATTTCTGTGCTGCTTTAAAGTTGTCCTTCTGAAAGTCAGTGTGCAAAGCAAAGCATCACAGAGACACATGAATAATGTGGGATTTGAACCCTGGACCTGTGGATCACAAACACAGACACTCATCACACTGAGCTAACTGCTGGTTACTTTGACAACATCCGGAACAATTCTCTCTGTTTTACCCCTGCCCTTATTGGCCGCCCAAAAGCATGCAGGTGTGGTATCTATATTTCATGATATTCATATATAAGCCATGTTAAAATGTCCGACTTATACATTTGGTCACTGTGCTAAGGGCATGCTAAATAAGTCAACTGTCACTATCTGCAGTCACTGTGTCTGCAGAGGCCTGTCTTTGATATTTAAAGTCAAGGTGTCGTGGGCCTTAGTCAAGTAGCTTGGCCTGGCCAGGTGTGATAGGGAACTTAGCATTCTATTGTATCCAGGAGAGACCTTTGCTTACCAAGTGGCAATATGTTGATGAATACCGGTATGTAAAGTTTCAGTCTCCACCTCCGTATATCTGTGTCTATGCAAAAACACTGTATATATGTCCTGTAAAATGCAAGGTTTAGGGAGTCTTAAACTGGCCGCGGCAGCTGTTCAGTACGAGGGAGTCCCTGAGCTCCAGGCTCAGGGACAATGGCGAAGCTCTCTGTCTTGGTCTCGGTTGCAATAAAATGATCGACTCTACACTACACTTCAGAACACTCTCTGCCTGCCTTCATTCGTCCGGTGCTTTTGACTACAGCCTGCCGTATTGCTTAGCCGTTTCTGTCTCAAATAGATAGAATTATAGTCAGTGTAAAGGGAGAAATTACACGACACAGGCTCCCATTGGCCCGTGAGTTCCAACCTCTCGGCCAACGGGAGATTGCCCCTGTGTTTCGATCGCGTTGCCACGTCTGCTCGTATCAAGCCTGGCTTCGTCCACTGAAAACGTTTTTATTTCGGGAACATTTTTCTGATTTTATTTGACTTGATTATGTTGTTCTTATTTGCTTGTTGTACTGTCCTGTTTTAATTATGATTGATTTTATTGTGTCACTGTACAGCACTTTGTAACATTGTTAAGAAAGGTGCTTTATAAATAAAATTTACTTACTTACTTACTTACACAAGGCAGGTCGCTGGTTTCCGTGGCAAAACATGGCAACGACCCAGTGCGTCTCACAATGTTGTGATTTCTCTGCATGCATGCAATTAAAATGAATGACCACTAGGTGTCGTCAATGCACAGCGTCTGATCAATAGTTGAAATGTCAATTTTGATTGATTGATTGATTGAAATATTTATTAACAGTTTGCAGAATTACAGTAGGCCTACATTTCAAGCACAAACTCAATACAAAGACTGTTAACTGTGAGTGGACGACCCAATTAAGCCTTACACTTACAAATGCCGTACGGTAGGGGCTATAGCCCATGTTCAAAAATGATGAAAAATGAGGATAACATTTTTTTCAAAAATTCAAAAAACGATGGGCTATAACCCATGTTTTTTGAAATTTTGAATTTTCTTCAAATCCTCAAAAATGATGAAAAACGGCGTGCTATAGTATGCCGTACGGTAGGAGCTATAGCCCATGTTCAAAAATGATGAAAAATGAGGATAACATTTTTTTCAAAAATTAAAAAAACGATGGGCTATAACCCATGTTTTTTGAAATTTTGAATTTTCTTCAAATCCTCAAAAATGATGAAAAACGGCGTGCTATAGTATGCCGTACGGTAGGGGCTATAGCCCATGTTCAAAAATGATGAAAAATGAGGATAACATTTTTTTCAAAAATTCAAAAAACGATGGGCTATAACCCATGTTTTTTGAAATTTTGAATTTTCTTCAAATCCTCAAAAATGATGAAAAACGGCGTGCTATAGTATGCCGTACGGTAGGGGCTATAGCCCATGTTCAAAAATGATGAAAAATGAGGATAACATTTTTTTCAAAAATTCAAAAAACGATGGGCTATAACCCATGTTTTTTGAAATTTTGAATTTTCTTCAAATCCTCAAAAATGATGAAAAACGGCGTGCTATAGTATGCCGTACGGTAGGGGCTATAGCCCATGTTCAAAAATGATGAAAAATGAGGATAACATTTTTTTCAAAAATTCAAAAAACGATGGGCTATAACCCATGTTTTTTGAAATTTTGAATTTTCTTCAAATCCTCAAAAATGATGAAAAACGGCGTGCTATAGTTTGCCGTACGGTAGGAGCTATAGCCCATGTTCAAAAATGATGAAAAATGAGGATAACATTTTTTTCAAAAATTCAAAAAACGATGGGCTATAACCCATGTTTTTTTAAATTTTGAATTTTCTTCAAATCCTCAAAAATGATGAAAAACGGCGTGCTATAGTATGCCGTACGGTAGGGGCTATAGCCCATGTTCAAAAATGATGAAAAATGAGGATAACATTTTTTTCAAAAATTCAAAAAACGATGGGCTATAACCCATGTTTTTTGAAATTTTGAATTCTCTTCAAATCCTCAAAAATGATGAAAAACGGCGTGCTATAGTATGCCGTACGGTAGGAGCTATAGCCCATGTTCAAAAATGATGAAAAATGAGGATAACATTTTTTTCAAAAATTCAAAAAACGATGGGCTATAACCCATGTTTTTTTAAATTTTGAATTTTCTTCAAATCCTCAAAAATGATGAAAAACGGCGTGCTATAGTATGCCGTACGGTAGGGGCTATAGCCCATGTTCAAAAATGATGAAAAATGAGGATAACATTTTTTTCAAAAATTCAAAAAACGATGGGCTATAACCCATGTTTTTTGAAATTTTGCATTTTCTTCAAATCCTCAAAAATGATGAAAAACGGCGTGCTATAGTATGCCGTACGGTAGGGGCTATAGCCCATGTTCAAAAATGATGAAAAATGAGGATAACATTTTTTTCAAAAATTCAAAAAACGATGGGCTATAACCCATGTTTTTTGAAATTTTGAATTTTCTTCAAATCCTCAAAAATGATGAAAAACGGCGTGCTATAGTATGCCGTACGGTAGGGGCTATAGCTCATGTTCAAAAATGATGAAAAATGAGGATAACATTTTTTTCAAAAATTCAAAAAACGATGGGCTATAACCCATGTTTTTTTAAATTTTGAATTTTCTTCAAATCCTCAAAAATTATGAAAAACGGCGTGCTATAGTATGCCGTACGGTAGGGGCTATAGCCCATGTTCAAAAATGATGAAAAATGAGGATAACATTTTTTTCAAAAATTCAAAAAACGATGGGCTATAACCCATGTTTTTTGAAATTTTGAATTTTCTTCAAATCCTCAAAAATGATGAAAAACGGCGTGCTATAGTATGCCGTACGGTAGGGGCTATAGCCCATGTTCAAAAATGATGAAAAATGAGGATAACATTTTTTCAAAAATTCAAAAAACGATGGGCTATAACCCATGTTTTTTTTAATTTTGAATTTTCTTCAAATCCTCAAAAATGATGAAAAACGGCGTGCTATAGTATGCCGTACGGTAGGGGCTATAGCCCATGTTCAAAAATGATGAAAAATGAGGATAACATTTTTTCAAAAATTCAAAAAACGATGGGCTATAACCCATGTTTTTTTTAATTTTGAATTTTCTTCAAATCCTCAAAAATGATGAAAAACGGCGTGCTATAGTATGCCGTACGGTAGAGGCTATAGCCCATGTTCAAAAATGATGAAAAATGAGGATAACATTTTTTTCAAAAATTCAAAAAACGATGGGCTATAACCCATGTTTTTTGAAATTTTGAATTCTCTTCAAATCCTCAAAAATGATGAAAAACGGCGTGCTATAGTATGCCGTACGGTAGGAGCTATAGCCCATGTTCAAAAATGATGAAAAATGAGGATAACATTTTTTTCAAAAATTCAAAAAACGATGGGCTATAACCCATGTTTTTTTAAATTTTGAATTTTCTTCAAATCCTCAAAAATGATGAAAAACGGCGTGCTATAGTATGCCGTACGGTAGGGGCTATAGCCCATGTTCAAAAATGATGAAAAATGAGGATAACATTTTTTTCAAAAATTCAAAAAACGATGGGCTATAACCCATGTTTTTTGAAATTTTGAATTTTCTTCAAATCCTCAAAAATGATGAAAAACGGCGTGCTATAGTATGCCGTACGGTAGGGGCTATAGCCCATGTTCAAAAATGATGAAAAATGAGGATAACATTTTTTTCAAAAATTCAAAAAACGATGGGCTATAACCCATGTTTTTTGAAATTTTGAATTTTCTTCAAATCCTCAAAAATGATGAAAAACGGCGTGCTATAGTATGCCGTACGGTAGGGGCTATAGCTCATGTTCAAAAATGATGAAAAATGAGGATAACATTTTTTTCAAAAATTCAAAAAACGATGGGCTATAACCCATGTTTTTTTAAATTTTGAATTTTCTTCAAATCCTCAAAAATTATGAAAAACGGCGTGCTATAGTATGCCGTACGGTAGGGGCTATAGCCCATGTTCAAAAATGATGAAAAATGAGGATAACATTTTTTTCAAAAATTCAAAAAACGATGGGCTATAACCCATGTTTTTTGAAATTTTGAATTTTCTTCAAATCCTCAAAAATGATGAAAAACGGCGTGCTATAGTATGCCGTACGGTAGGGGCTATAGCCCATGTTCAAAAATGATGAAAAATGAGGATAACATTTTTTCAAAAATTCAAAAAACGATGGGCTATAACCCATGTTTTTTTTAATTTTGAATTTTCTTCAAATCCTCAAAAATGATGAAAAACGGCGTGCTATAGTATGCCGTACGGTAGGGGCTATAGCCCATGTTCAAAAATGATGAAAAATGAGGATGACATTTTTTTTTTAAATTCAAAAAACGATGGGCTATAACCCATGTTTTTGAAATTTTGAATTTTCTTCAAATCCTCAAAAATGATGAAAAACGGCGTGCTATAGTATGCCGTACGGTAGGGGCTATAGCCCATGTTCAAAAATGATGAAAAATGAGGATAACATTTTTTTCAAAAATTCAAAAAACGATGGGCTATAACCCATGTTTTTTGAAATTTTGAATTCTCTTCAAATCCTCAAAAATGATGAAAAACGGCGTGCTATAGTATGCCGTACGGTAGGAGCTATAGCCCATGTTCAAAAATGATGAAAAATGAGGATAACATTTTTTTCAAAAATTCAAAAAACGATGGGCTATAACCCATGTTTTTTTAAATTTTGAATTTTCTTCAAATCCTCAAAAATGATGAAAAACGGCGTGCTATAGTATGCCGTACGGTAGGGGCTATAGCCCATGTTCAAAAATGATGAAAAATGAGGATAACATTTTTTTCAAAAATTCAAAAAACGATGGGCTATAACCCATGTTTTTTGAAATTTTGAATTTTCTTCAAATCCTCAAAAATGATGAAAAACGGCGTGCTATAGTATGCCGTACGGTAGGGGCTATAGCCCATGTTCAAAAATGATGAAAAATGAGGATAACATTTTTTTCAAAAATTCAAAAAACGATGGGCTATAACCCATGTTTTTTGAAATTTTGAATTTTCTTCAAATCCTCAAAAATGATGAAAAACGGCGTGCTATAGTATGCCGTACGGTAGGGGCTATAGCTCATGTTCAAAAATGATGAAAAATGAGGATAACATTTTTTTCAAAAATTCAAAAAACGATGGGCTATAACCCATGTTTTTTTAAATTTTGAATTTTCTTCAAATCCTCAAAAATTATGAAAAACGGCGTGCTATAGTATGCCGTACGGTAGGGGCTATAGCCCATGTTCAAAAATGATGAAAAATGAGGATAACATTTTTTTCAAAAATTCAAAAAACGATGGGCTATAACCCATGTTTTTTGAAATTTTGAATTTTCTTCAAATCCTCAAAAATGATGAAAAACGGCGTGCTATAGTATGCCGTACGGTAGGGGCTATAGCCCATGTTCAAAAATGATGAAAAATGAGGATAACATTTTTTCAAAAATTCAAAAAACGATGGGCTATAACCCATGTTTTTTTTAATTTTGAATTTTCTTCAAATCCTCAAAAATGATGAAAAACGGCGTGCTATAGTATGCCGTACGGTAGGGGCTATAGCCCATGTTCAAAAATGATGAAAAATGAGGATGACATTTTTTTTTTAAATTCAAAAAACGATGGGCTATAACCCATGTTTTTGAAATTTTGAATTTTCTTCAAATCCTCAAAAATGATGAAAAACGGCGTGCTATAGTATGCCGTACGGTAGGGGCTATAGCCCATGTTCAAAAATGATGAAAAATGAGGATAACATTTTTTTCAAAAATTCAAAAAACGATGGGCTATAACCCATGTTTTTTGAAATTTTGAATTTTCTTCAAATCCTCAAAAATGATGAAAAACGGCGTGCTATAGTATGCCATACGGTAGGGGCTATAGCCCATGTTCAAAAATGATGAAAAATGAGGATAATTTTTTTTTCAAAAATTCAAAAAACGATGGGCTATAACCCATGTTTTTTGAAATTTTGAATTTTCTTCAAATCCTCAAAAATGATGAAAAACGGCGTGCTATAGTATGTCGTACGGTAGGGGCTATAGCCCATGTTCAAAAATGATGAAAAATGAGGATAACATTTTTTTCAAAAATTCAAAAAACGATGGGCTATAACCCATGTTTTTTGAAATTTTGAATTTTCTTCAAATCCTCAAAAATGATGAAAAACGGCGTGCTATAGTATGTCGTACGGTAGGGGCTATAGCCCATGTTCAAAAATGATGAAAAATGAGGATAACATTTTTTTCAAAAATTCAAAAAACGATGGGCTATAACCCATGTTTTTTGAAATTTTGAATTTTCTTCAAATCCTCAAAAATGATGAAAAACGGCGTGCTATAGTATGCCGTACGGTAGGGGCTATAGCTCATGTTCAAAAATGATGAAAAATGAGGATAACATTTTTTTCAAAAATTCAAAAAACGATGGGCTATAACCCATGTTTTTTTAAATTTTGAATTTTCTTCAAATCCTCAAAAATTATGAAAAACGGCGTGCTATAGTATGCCGTACGGTAGGGGCTATAGCCCATGTTCAAAAATGATGAAAAATGAGGATAACATTTTTTTCAAAAATTCAAAAAACGATGGGCTATAACCCATGTTTTTTGAAATTTTGAATTTTCTTCAAATCCTCAAAAATGATGAAAAACGGCGTGCTATAGTATGCCGTACGGTAGGGGCTATAGCCCATGTTCAAAAATGATGAAAAATGAGGATAACATTTTTTCAAAAATTCAAAAAACGATGGGCTATAACCCATGTTTTTTTTAATTTTGAATTTTCTTCAAATCCTCAAAAATGATGAAAAACGGCGTGCTATAGTATGCCGTACGGTAGGGGCTATAGCCCATGTTCAAAAATGATGAAAAATGAGGATGACATTTTTTTTTTAAATTCAAAAAACAATGGGCTATAACCCATGTTTTTGAAATTTTGAATTTTCTTCAAATCCTCAAAAATGATGAAAAACGGCGTGCTATAGTATGCCGTACGGTAGGGGCTATAGCCCATGTTCAAAAATGATGAAAAATGAGGATAACATTTTTTTCAAAAATTCAAAAAACGATGGGCTATAACCCATGTTTTTTGAAATTTTGAATTTTCTTCAAATCCTCAAAAATGATGAAAAACGGCGTGCTATAGTATGCCATACGGTAGGGGCTATAGCCCATGTTCAAAAATGATGAAAAATGAGGATAATTTTTTTTTCAAAAATTCAAAAAACGATGGGCTATAACCCATGTTTTTTGAAATTTTGAATTTTCTTCAAATCCTCAAAAATGATGAAAAACGGCGTGCTATAGTATGTCGTACGGTAGGGGCTATAGCCCATGTTCAAAAATGATGAAAAATGAGGATAACATTTTTTTCAAAAATTCAAAAAACGATGGGCTATAACCCATGTTTTTTGAAATTTTGAATTTTCTTCAAATCCTCAAAAATTATGAAAAACGGCGTGCTATAGTATGCCGTACGGTAGGGGCTATAGCCCATGTTCAAAAATGATGAAAAATGAGGATAACATTTTTTTCAAAAATTCAAAAAACAATGGGCTATAACCCATGTTTTTTGAAATTTTGAATTTTCTTCAAATCCTCAAAAATGATGAAAAACGGCGTGCTATAGTATGCCGTACGGTAGGGGCTATAGCCCATGTTCAAAAATGATGAAAAATGAGGATAACATTTTTTTCAAAAATTCAAAAAACGATGGGCTATAACCCATGTTTTTTGAAATTTTGAATTTTCTTCAAATCCTCAAAAATGATGAAAAACGGCGTGCTATAGTATGCCGTACGGTAGGGGCTATAGCCCATGTTCAAAAATGATGAAAAATGAGGATAACATTTTTTTCAAAAATTCAAAAAACGATGGGCTATAACCCATGTTTTTTTAAATTTTGAATTTTCTTCAAATCCTCAAAAATTATGAAAAACGGCGTGCTATAGTATGCCGTACGGTAGGGGCTATAGCCCATGTTCAAAAATGATGAAAAATGAGGATAACATTTTTTTCAAAAATTCAAAAAACGATGGGCTATAACCCATGTTTTTTGAAATTTTGAATTTTCTTCAAATCCTCAAAAATGATGAAAAACGGCGTGCTATAGTATGCCGTACGGTAGGGGCTATAGCCCATGTTCAAAAATGATGAAAAATGAGGATAACATTTTTTTCAAAAATTCAAAAAACGATGGGCTATAACCCATGTTTTTTGAAATTTTGAATTTTCTTCAAATCCTCAAAAATGATGAAAAACGGCGTGCTATAGTATGCCGTACGGTAGGGGCTATAGCCCATGTTCAAAAATGATGAAAAATGAGGATAACATTTTTTTCAAAAATTCAAAAAACAATGGGCTATAACCCATGTTTTTTGAAATTTTGAATTTTCTTCAAATCCTCAAAAATGATGAAAAACGGCGTGCTATAGTATGCCGTACGGTAGGGGCTATAGCCCATGTTCAAAAATGATGAAAAATGAGGATAACATTTTTTTCAAAAATTCAAAAAACGATGGGCTATAACCCATGTTTTTTGAAATTTTGAATTTTCTTCAAATCCTCAAAAATGATGAAAAACGGCGTGCTATAGTATGCCGTACGGTAGGGGCTATAGCCCATGTTCAAAAATGATGAAAAATGAGGATAACATTTTTTTCAAAAATTCAAAAAACGATGGGCTATAACCCATGTTTTTTTAAATTTTGAATTTTCTTCAAATCCTCAAAAATTATGAAAAACGGCGTGCTATAGTATGCCGTACGGTAGGGGCTATAGCCCATGTTCAAAAATGATGAAAAATGAGGATAACATTTTTTTCAAAAATTCAAAAAACGATGGGCTATAACCCATGTTTTTTGAAATTTTGAATTTTCTTCAAATCCTCAAAAATGATGAAAAACGGCGTGCTATAGTATGCCGTACGGTAGGGGCTATAGCCCATGTTCAAAAATGATGAAAAATGAGGATAACATTTTTTCAAAAATTCAAAAAACGATGGGCTATAAGCCATGTTTTTTTTAATTTGGAATTTTCTTCAAATCCTCAAAAATGATGAAAAACGGCGTGCTATAGTATGCCGTACGGTAGGGGCTATAGCCCATGTTCAAAAATGATGAAAAATGAGGATGACATTTTTTTTTTAAATTCAAAAAACGATGGGCAATAACCCATGTTTTTGAAATTTTGAATTTTCTTCAAATCCTCAAAAATGATGAAAAACGGCGTGCTATAGTATGCCGTACGGTAGGGGCTATAGCCCATGTTCAAAAATGATGAAAAATGAGGATAACATTTTTTTCAAAAATTCAAAAAACGATGGGCTATAACCCATGTTTTTTGAAATTTTGAATTTTCTTCAAATCCTCAAAAATGATGAAAAACGGCGTGCTATAGTATGCCATACGGTAGGGGCTATAGCCCATGTTCAAAAATGATGAAAAATGAGGATAATTTTTTTTTCAAAAATTCAAAAAACGATGGGCTATAACCCATGTTTTTTGAAATTTTGAATTTTCTTCAAATCCTCAAAAATGATGAAAAACGGCGTGCTATAGTATGTCGTACGGTAGGGGCTATAGCCCATGTTCAAAAATGATGAAAAATGAGGATAACATTTTTTTCAAAAATTCAAAAAACGATGGGCTATAACCCATGTTTTTTGAAATTTTGAATTTTCTTCAAATCCTCAAAAATGATGAAAAACGGCGTGCTATAGTATGCCGTACGGTAGGGGCTATAGCCCATGTTCAAAAATGATGAAAAATGAGGATAACATTTTTTTCAAAAATTCAAAAAACGATGGGCTATAACCCATGTTTTTTGAAATTTTGAATTTTCTTCAAATCCTCAAAAATGATGAAAAACGGCGTGCTATAGTATGCCGTACGGTAGGGGCTATAGCCCATGTTCAAAAATGATGAAAAATGAGGATAACATTTTTTTCAAAAATTCAAAAAACAATGGGCTATAACCCATGTTTTTTGAAATTTTGAATTTTCTTCAAATCCTCAAAAATGATGAAAAACGGCGTGCTATAGTATGCCGTACGGTAGGGGCTATAGCCCATGTTCAAAAATGATGAAAAATGAGGATAACATTTTTTTCAAAAATTCAAAAAACGATGGGCTATAACCCATGTTTTTTTAAATTTTGAATTTTCTTCAAATCCTCAAAAATGATGAAAAACGGCGTGCTATAGTATGCCGTACGGTAGGGGCTATAGCCCATGTTCAAAAATGATGAAAAATGAGGATAACATTTTTTTCAAAAATTCAAAAAACGATGGGCTATAACCCATGTTTTTTGAAATTTTGAATTTTCTTCAAATCCTCAAAAATGATGAAAAACGGCGTGCTATAGTATGCCGTACGGTAGGGGCTATAGCCCATGTTCAAAAATGATGAAAAATGAGGATAACATTTTTTTCAAAAATTCAAAAAACGATGGGCTATAACCCATGTTTTTTGAAATTTTGAATTTTCTTCAAATCCTCAAAAATGATGAAAAACGGCGTGCTATAGTATGCCGTACGGTAGGGGCTATAGCCCATGTTCAAAAATGATGAAAAATGAGGATAACATTTTCTTCAAAAATTCAAAAAACGATGGGCTATAACCCATGTTTTTTGAAATTTTGAATTTTCTTCAAATCCTCAAAAATGATGAAAAACGGCGTGCTATAGTATGCCATACGGTAGGGGCTATAGCCCATGTTCAAAAATGATGAAAAATGAGGATAACATTTTTTTCAAAAATTCAAAAAACGATGGGCTATAACCCATGTTTTTTGACATTTTGAATTTTCTTCAAATCCTCAAAAATGATGAAAAACGGCGTGCTATAGTATGCCGTACGGTAGGGGCTATAGCCCATGTTCAAAAATGATGAAAAATGAGGATAACATTTTTTTCAAAAATTCAAAAAACGATGGGCTATAACCCATGTTTTTTGAAATTTTGAATTTTCTTCAAATCCTCAAAAATGATGAAAAACGGCGTGCTATAGTATGCCGTACGGTAGGGGCTATAGCCCATGTTCAAAAATGATGAAAAATGAGGATAACATTTTTTTCAAAAATTCAAAAAACGATGGGCTATAACCCATGTTTTTTGAAATTTTGAATTATCTTCAAATCCTCAAAAATGATGAAAAACGGCGTGCTATAGTATGCCGTACGGTAGGGGCTATAGCCCATGTTCAAAAATGATGAAAAATGAGGATAACATTTTTTTCAAAAATTAAAAAAACGATGGGCTATAACCCATGTTTTTTGAAATTTTGAATTTTCTTCAAATCCTCAAAAATGATGAAAAACGGCGTGCTATAGTATGCCATACGGTAGGGGCTATAGCCCATGTTCAAAAATGATGAAAAATGAGGATAACATTTTTTTCAAAAATTCAAAAAACGATGGGCTATAACCCATGTTTTTTGAAATTTTGAATTTTCTTCAAATCCTCAAAAATGATGAAAAACGGCGTGCTATAGTATGCCGTACGGTAGGGGCTATAGCCCATGTTCAAAAATGATGAAAAATGAGGATAACATTTTTTTCAAAAATTCAAAAAACGATGGGCTATAACCCATGTTTTTTGAAATTTTGAATTTTCTTCAAATCCTCAAAAATGATGAAAAACGGCGTGCTATAGTATGCCGTACGGTAGGGGCTATAGCCCATGTTCAAAAATGATGAAAAATGAGGATAACATTTTTTTCAAAAATTCAAAAAACGATGGGCTATAACCCATGTTTTCTGAAATTTTGAATTTTCTTCAAATCCTCAAAAATGATGAAAAACGGCGTGCTATAGTATGCCGTACGGTAGGGGCTATAGCCCATGTTCAAAAATGATGAAAAATGAGGATAACATTTTTTTCAAAAATTAAAAAAACGATGGGCTATAACCCATGTTTTTTGAAATTTTGAATTTTCTTCAAATCCTCAAAAATGATGAAAAACGGCGTGCTATAGTATGCCGTACGGTAGGGGCTATAGCCCATGTTCAAAAATGATGAAAAATGAGGATAACATTTTTTTCAAAAATTCAAAAAACGATGGGCTATAACCCATGTTTTCTGAAATTTTGAATTTTCTTCAAATCCTCAAAAATGATGAAAAACGGCGTGCTATAGTATGCCGTACGGTAGGGGCTATAGCCCATGTTCAAAAATGATGAAAAATGAGGATAACATTTTTTTCAAAAATTAAAAAAACGATGGGCTATAACCCATGTTTTTTGAAATTTTGAATTTTCTTCAAATCCTCAAAAATGATGAAAAACGGCGTGCTATAGTATGCCGTACGGTAGGGGCTATAGCCCATGTTCAAAAATGATGAAAAATGAGGATAACATTTTCTTCAAAAATTCAAAAAACGATGGGCTATAACCCATGTTTTTTGACATTTTGAATTTTCTTCAAATCCTCAAAAATGATGAAAAACGGCGTGCTATAGTATGCCGTACGGTAGGGGCTATAGCCCATGTTCAAAAATGATGAAAAATGAGGATAACATTTTTTTCAAAAATTCAAAAAACGATGGGCTATAACCCATGTTTTTTGAAATTTTGAATTTTCTTCAAATCCTCAAAAATGATGAAAAACGGCGTGCTATAGTATGCCGTACGGTAGGGGCTATAGCCCATGTTCAAAAATGATGAAAAATGAGGATAACATTTTTTTCAAAAATTAAAAAAACGATGGGCTATAACCCATGTTTTTTGAAATTTTGAATTTTCTTCAAATCCTCAAAAATGATGAAAAACGGCGTGCTATAGTATGCCATACGGTAGGGGCTATAGCCCATGTTCAAAAATGATGAAAAATGAGGATAACATTTTTTTCAAAAATTCAAAAAACGATGGGCTATAACCCATGTTTTTTGAAATTTTGAATTTTCTTCAAATCCTCAAAAATGATGAAAAACGGCGTGCTATAGTATGCCGTACGGTAGGGGCTATAGCCCATGTTCAAAAATGATGAAAAATGAGGATAACATTTTTTTCAAAAATTCAAAAAACGATGGGCTATAACCCATGTTTTTTGAAATTTTGAATTTTCTTCAAATCCTCAAAAATGATGAAAAACGGCGTGCTATAGTATGCCGTACGGTAGGGGCTATAGCCCATGTTCAAAAATGATGAAAAATGAGGATAACATTTTTTTCAAAAATTCAAAAAACGATGGGCTATAACCCATGTTTTTTTAAATTTTGAATTTTCTTCAAATCCTCAAAAATGATGAAAAACGGCGTGCTATAGTATGCCGTACGGTAGGGGCTATAGCCCATGTTCAAAAATGATGAAAAATGAGGATAACATTTTTTTCAAAAATTCAAAAAACGATGGGCTATAACCCATGTTTTCTGAAATTTTGAATTTTCTTCAAATCCTCAAAAATGATGAAAAACGGCGTGCTATAGTATGCCGTACGGTAGGGGCTATAGCCCATGTTCAAAAATGATGAAAAATGAGGATAACATTTTTTTCAAAAATTAAAAAAACGATGGGCTATAACCCATGTTTTTTGAAATTTTGAATTTTCTTCAAATCCTCAAAAATGATGAAAAACGGCGTGCTATAGTATGCCGTACGGTAGGGGCTATAGCCCATGTTCAAAAATGATGAAAAATGAGGATAACATTTTTTTCAAAAATTCAAAAAACGATGGGCTATAACCCATGTTTTCTGAAATTTTGAATTTTCTTCAAATCCTCAAAAATGATGAAAAACGGCGTGCTATAGTATGCCGTACGGTAGGGGCTATAGCCCATGTTCAAAAATGATGAAAAATGAGGATAACATTTTTTTCAAAAATTAAAAAAACGATGGGCTATAACCCATGTTTTTTGAAATTTTGAATT
>NC_137863.1:40860470-40877970 GCF_963924005.1 Protomyctophum bolini
CATGCCCCCATTGGCTCCTGGGTTGGAACCCCAGTTGGAACCAGCCAATGGTAGCCTGCACGATCCGGGCACCGGCCAATCGGTGGCCCGGAAGTTGCAACATTGTTGAAACACTTGGAACAAAAAAAGGACGAAGATGGAACTCGACCATTCCCCATGATTGTGTGCCTCAGTGGGCCAACGGATAAGTCAAATGATATCCGTAGTATACCTAGTAGAAGTGTGCCGGTTCGAACCCCGACATACTCAAATCTTTACTGACACTTTGCATTCCACACTAACATCAACTAGCACAGAAAATCTGTGTTGTAGTAACCAGCAGTTAGCTCAGTGTGATGAGTGGCTGTACTTGTCATCCACAGGTCCACGGTTCAAATCCCACATTATTCATGTGTCTCTGTGATGCTTTGCTTTGCACTCGCAATTTGCTAATTTTTCCCATCCTTTCCGGTAAATACAACACATTGAGTAGGGCACTGCAGGGAGTTGAACCCCATTCCGGTAAACCAGAAGTCCGACCCCAGTGCCTTAGTTTTTGTGTTGTTCATTTACAGGCCCATGGTCCAAAATTATGAGAAACGAGGATAACTTTTTTTTCAAAATTTCAAAAAACATGGGCTATAACCCATCGTTTTTTTTTTTTTTTCATTTTTGAAAAACGGCGTGCTATAGTATGCATGTCTTTATGTATGTAAATTGTCTTGTTGTTTGTGTTATGTCAAATGCGTGTATATGTGTTCTGCATACTTGGCTGCTGTGTTGCAAGACAAATTTCAGTGTGAACTGACAATAAAGTACCATATCATATATATATCATATCGTCACCTTATTAAACAAATGGCCTAAGTCATTTTTTTGGCCTAAATCACCACCTGGTGATAATGCACCAACATTCTTAAACTGAGGTAGACTACCGGTATATCCTCGTATTGGTGATGAGTCTATTGGACTATTGGTTGTGTCCACAGAGCTCTGAGATTTATTTTGCGGCAGGGCACCATGCAGATGAAGTCGGGGGGGATTTATGTCATGTCTGTTTCCAGGGCATTAAACAAGGTTGGTTGACAGAGCAGGGAGTCATGGTCACTCTGAAAAACATGAAAAAGGACCACATGCCACATCGCTGTGAACGAACGGAGGATGAAGAAAGTGTGCATTATTTGCAAACGCCAGGGCATTGTAAATGGCAGGTCCATTTTCTCCTGATGGGTTCTGAGCTCTCACTATGATGCCTCTACGGAGCCATTGGTATTCTGTCCGATCCCTCACCCTGCCACCCCAGATAACTGTGCCTAATCAGAGCAGGACTAGCAGCTGGCTCTAGAGATTACACCGCATCAAATTCACCCTGAGAGTCCATGAAAAACACATTAACTCAATGAAAAATCATAAACTGAGCCGAAAACTCGAATGATCTTTTGTCCAAGGGGGCCATTAGGTGCCTTCTTTGTATGCGTCCCTGATGGATGAAATGCACCCATGAATCATAATCAGTCACGGCAAGAAGTATGGCTGCTTCATAGACAGTGGAGATCTGTTCCCTAGCTCTCTCTCTCTTACTGAACAACACATATCGGCACCTCCGAGAGAGCCAATCGACTCATGGCTAAACGATTGACTCGTACTCAGTCAGGACAAGTAAATGCGGCTATGGACATGGACTAAAGCTCAAGCTGACTCTCTACCAACAGAGAGACAGAAAATCTATCACCATGAAACCTGACGAAGTCAATGAGAAAAAAGCAACGGAACCGGTGAGAGCTCTTAGCTTCTATTCATTATTTAATCCAAATGCTAGGCAGATGCTCACTTATAGTGTTTAGACACAATGTAAACAGCTCCCTGCGACGTTATCAAATGTGCCGCGGCGTGCAGTCTTAATATTGCATTCCTATTGTGGCCTGGGCATCTGGTATAGCCCTCAAAGGGGTGAACAATTGACAAGCCAGTTACACTACTTAACTGCTTATGCACGAAATCTGCAGAAAGAAATCCGAACATGCATAGATGACATAACCTACAACAATAACCACGTACAAGAAATGGTCTTTGATCACCCCGTCTCTCCTCTCTGCCAGGCATTCCTTCTTAAAAAATCACACCCGTGTGAACTGAGTGGTGCAACTCCCCTCTCTCTCCCCCCTCCTCTCTCTCCAATATCACCTGGACCTTGTTCAGATAAAAGCGTATAGATATTGTAAGTGCCCGAAAGGAACTGTCACAGACCAGTGACTCAACCACTTACCGTGGCTTTGATTATGTGTTGCCTGTTGCCATGCCTTTTGCCGATGGGGCCGTGTGTGGGGGGGGGGGGGGGGGGGGGCTAACATCATCATGAGTCCACTTGTTCACCATAATTGCAAAGCAATCATTTATAATTTGAACGGCACTGTACTGACCCGAATGGAATGAGGGAAGCACTGCAACACAAACACACGCACGCCACGCACGCACACACACACACTGAGGTTGTTCTATTTTGTTCACCTTGTTGTAGGCTAATCTCTCTCTCTTCTCTCTGCATTCCGCCTGCACTCATATACGTACCAGTAGAACAACTTACCTGAAGGGATAGTACATACAGAATGCATGTCTTTCTCCTCATTCATATTTGTGCATTGCCATTTGCCAACTGGTGCCCCTGTCCGGTTCCTATATGTGCAATGCCAATGGTGTATTAACTTTGTATTTAGGGTTTCTTCCTGGAGGCTGAACCCTTGACAGTCAAACGGGCCAATGAAATAAACAGTAATACAGTGACGGCACACTGTCAGCCCCGCCCCTAACCCCCTCACCCTTTATCATACAACTACAGCTGTGGGTGAGGATTCAGTTCAGGTGGATCACCACCCACAAGGCAAAACAGGCATAACTGGTGGGCGTGCCCACATAAAAACCACATTTTAACAAATACTGTACACTTTTTTGAAAAAATTATACCTCCTTATATAACAATAAGACTATAATCGTGGCATTCCATCTTTAAAATTCCTCTGTCACTCACCTGCCATTCTCGTTTCAGCCAACGACCAAGCAACCCACCTCCATCTCTCTCTCTCCAGCTCCACCTTGCTAAATCCTGTGTTCCATCTGCTCTGCCACCATCAGCGTCTAGACTCCATGGGGGCTTTTCTCTCCTGTTCATAATGTATGCACGCTAAATGCTCATGGAGTCTAATCTTCTTTTCTAAATAAACATCTTGCTTGCTCCAAATTAGTGTGATTTCTCCTTTTATTGAAATATAGGATTTTGACAGGCCTATTTGTTTGGCATATTGTGCTGTATTCCAACGCAGTTATTAGCCTAACAACATTTAAGACACTAGTCATCTCAAAGTTAAAGTAGATTTCATGTTCGATATTATTACGCTGGACAGATATTTAACACATTTATAGCAGCTAATCAAACATAATGATATCAATTCTTACTTTTTCAGTTACATGCATCTCATGCAGTATACTAGTATACGTGTAGATATACTCTCTCAGATGCTTGTTAGCTTTTATGCCAGTAAAGCGTGTTTTGATATTTGCAAAAGGCAGTTCAGTAACGTAAAAAAATCCCTTTAGCACTGTTTAGCCTTAATTATATCATACTAAACGCTGAATACTTTATGCACTTGAGACAAAATGTTTTTCAGAGAAATACATCCTTTGAAAATAAAATAGATTACCACCATTTTAGGGTCCATGAGTGTTGGTGCCAAAACCAGCATTATACCAAGACCTACATGCAAAGATGGGGATATTAAGATTAAGATGCCTCTAGGGTTCTTGCCTCTAGGGTCCCGATTGAGTGTAGATATGCTTTAACTAGGTCGCATTTACACCACATTAAAATACTCCCTGGTATATATTCTTTTCTCCTCAAAACTCTTTATTGTAACAGAACACATGATTTTCAATCTCTTTCATTTCAAAGAACATGATATGCATTCCATTTCTTTCTTCTTTCTTTTTTTAAAGAATGGGCCTCTGATCCCCGGGGCCCCTCAAGTATTCCTTGGGGTTGCCGGACTCCACATGGAGAACCTCGCTGCTATAGAAGGTTCTTCATATCAGCCTCTAGCTCATATAACTCCTTTGAATACAACTTTCAGTCAATGGATCGCGCTGGAACTGCCACGCGGGACACACAAGTATAGCATCAAAGGCAAACACAAAAGGGACGCTGTCAAAGACGAATAGTTAGTGCACTGGCCAACAAATCACACCAACGTTTTGATGACCTGAGCTGGACATCATATTGCCCATCATCCACTAAACAAACAAGACTAGGTCAGAACCTTGCATACGGCTGGTTCTGTAAGGTTTTCATTTGAAGCAATGGGTGCAAGACGCGACGACACTCTGCAGGTGTATAACTTCAATGCTGTAACTCGCATGCATGGCACTAAACCCGGTGCAGGATCTACGCCTGAAGCGACGCGAACAAGTGACATTATTATCCTTATTGTACCTGGGTAAGAATAGTCACGCAGCAGGAGTTCAACTGTGCAAACAAAGCTCCACAAATACATCTGATGCTATTTCTACCAGGCTACAGCACATGTAGGCCTACAGTACATGAACAGTGCATTGGCTACAGATACTTGGGTGCTTGTCTTTGGGAGGTTATAGGCCTTATACATCCAGGGGTTGTATTTTTTTTTTTTTTTTTCAATTATTCTTTTATCACATCCAGTGCATGATGTGAATACACTTAAACCTTGTGTTATACTTCGTCATACCACAGTTACAGTATTATGTGGGAAACATGTAGCAGATCTACAAATTCACAAGTTAACGTGTCTCATCATGAAGTGTTGAGAGCTTGTAGCTATGTTGGCTATCTTTAGAAAATATGTGATCCCCCCCCCCCCGATATTTTTCTGCATTTTTGGAGAAAAAAAAACTACGGTAGATGCCTATATAAAGACCACAGAAGAGGGATGCCGGGTTGACTGTGGTAAAGAATAAACCAAACAAACAGCAACCATGTAAGATCAGACTTAAAAAGGCAGGTTTAGTATAGTTTGCAGTGTGAAAAAGCGAGCATAATAGTAGCCTGCAATGCTTGCACAAGTATGTTCCTCGTGGGAGGGTGCAACATACTGTACACGTGGAGCCTTTAGGGCCTTTGCTGGCCTAATTGAAAAGAACATCATAATAGCAAGATGCCTTTCTGTGGTCATGTTAAATTAGAAATGATTTGAAAGTAGTATCTATAGTCATCCGACAGTCTGCAATTGTTGTTTAATTCAAAGAAGCACAACACCCCCCTTTCACTTAGATATAAATATATCTTGTTTTCCATCTGTGTGAGGGTATTCTAATGATTGTTTGATGGGCTGAACATAAAAATGATATGATCATCTCAGGGGGTCTAGCTGCATTTCCTATCATTTATATGTCATTATGTAAATACAAACCTACTATACTGTCTCTTTTCCTTCTCGGGAACCTTCAACAATATGTCACCTCAATGATTAGAGATCACTTCACACACCAGTCGCGTGTGAAATGAAAGCGTTTGATGGTGACAAACCATTGTGAAAGTTGTCTTGATTGCCTTTCTGAGATTCATTTTGCAAAGAAGAAACAGAAGAAGAAAGAAGTTTGTAGTGCAAACACACATGCAAACACACATGCGCACACACACACACACACACACACACACACACACACACACACACACAGTTTGGTTGTATATAGGCCTATTGTAGAGCTGGCATATAAGTTACTCAGGAGCGATCAAAAAAATGACTGGTGTGCATTCATTGTGAAGGCCGGTTTCCAGCCTGTGAGCGTGGGAGTGTTAATGCTGATCCCCATGGCTGAGTGAGCGTGCATGGTTGGTAGCCTAATAATGGGCACTGAGTATAAGACTGCTCCCGTGCATAGACTTTAATGTATTCCAAAGCCACACACATTCATACACACGTTACAACCTCCCGCCACTCTCTGACAGATACTAATGGTGACTTATTCCCTGGTAGACTTCTCTTTTTTTTGTCCCTCAGCTGCCCGTGTTGCTCTATAAGGCGTCAGTGGAGTGCATTTTGAAGTGCGTTTCAGATGGAAAATACACAAAGGCCTGCTACGAACACAGCTGGGACACTCCGTTGCCTTGTCCACCAGTCCCGACAGTGTCGAAGGGATGCCAAAATTCACCACCCACTTTCACTATAGTTTACAAAACATTATAAAAACCTGTCAAATGTTCCACCACTTATCCAATCCATGAGTTGGTATTTTTACACCTGCCTCTGTGCTTTTCAAGTTTTCTAATAGATTGTCATCTAATATTGATCCATGAATCTTATTCTGCTGTTTAGGATTGGGGTATTTTGAAAAGCACTGTGCATTTATCAAACTTGATAAAACACAATATAAGCACCGACATGTTGTCCGCTCCTCTGCCCTTGGACACAAGCACAACTACATCGACCTTAAACAACCTTAAACTTTAAACACACCAATTTACACAACCTCCAAATGGGTCGTATCTTATTTGAAATGTTAACGTACACACAAACAGTAAGGCGATTAAGCCTAATGTTGTTTGATGAAAGTGGGGACAGCCCATTTTGACACTTTATATGGCATTAGTAAAGTACATTATACAACATACAACATATACTGCATAATGTTACATGACTCTATGCTGTCCTCCAACAAAGAAAGTTGAAATTCATAACCAGTCAAATCAGCCAATTTGACCTTTGCCCGTTACTCTTTTCCCTCCCATTTAGACTGAACTTGAATCATTTTCTTTGACATTATCTGGTTAAATATATAATTGTAATAATAAAACTTCCCACAGGGCATAAAGCCGCAATACATATTTACTATTCAGGAAATTTGCCTGAAACAAAGGCAATTAAATGCTGCATGGTTAATTAAGCCTGTAAGACTAAAATCCTTATTATTACTATGAACAATTATATTACCAGTCAGTGTTAGGGGTAACAGCGCTAAAATTAACGCTGTTACTGTTAACGGAATACTCTTTTGGATAACAGTGTAACCTATCGTGTTAATTTAGCAATTTTAGAAACAAAAACCTATACCTGAGCTGGAGAAGACCTGTGCTGTGTGCTCCAAGAAGCACAAGAAGCACAGGACAACTAGAAACAGTTGTAGTTGTCCTGTCCTTTCGGTTGCCACAAAGGAAAAGGAAAATCCATCTGGTGCTACTAGAGTTCATTAATGCTTCGAAATGGGGTATCATGCGGAAGGATAAATAGATTCAATATAGAAATATATTATTTTCCGTTTAAGAAGTGAGAAAATGGATAGCAATTGCTGGGGTCAATCGTTGAAGCATCATGTTATATATGTGATGAGAAAGAGCAGCAAGAAGGCAGAGTGTAAATTGAAATCCTAGCATTCGTTTAGAAGACACGATGAAGGAAAAAGAAAAGCCGTGAAGCAATTTCATCCTCCGGCCATTTGCAAATTAAAATCAGGAGTTTACGGTGTATACATGATGTCCCGTATGTTACACTGGGGAAACGGCTGGTCACAACACAATTGATACAGACATGAAACCAGTTGGACTCGCTGGCCAACGACTTTCTGATTACTTTTATTCCCTGTATGGTTTTACCGCAGGATCGACTGAACCTTGAATTTAAAAAAATAAAAAATAAAAATAAACTAATAACACTTTTGTTATGCTGCTCTAAATATAAGCGTGCATGCATTAGATTAGCACATATTTTCTCTGGGGATGTCAGAATGCAGGGGGGGCTTGATTTTTCTTTCAGTGCATAATGAGAGTGTCAGCCACTGTGCTGAAGCGTTAACAGCATTACAACACAGGAGAAAGGAAAAACAGCACCAAAGTCCCAAGGCATTCAGTTGTCAGTGAGATTAGTATTGAAGAAAGGCATGCAAGCTAAGTTGACTTTTCAAGGTGGTATACAATATATAATGGTACCACATAGGCCTACAGTAATCACACATAACGCTGACCATGGAAATTGAGGTTGTCCTGCCTTAGGTCTTGGGAAAGTCTTAATTAGCTGTAAGCCATTCTGTCAACATAAGCTGAGAGGTGCGGTCAGTGGTACGAAGACTGACTTTCGAAATCAATAAAGTTAAGCCATTGTTTCTGCATGTAAAAATGATTAAAAAAAAGATACATTAAATATATATATCCTATATTTTCTTTTCCTGCTGCCTTTGTCTGAAGGAGGAAAGGTCTAATCCCCTGTTGAGACTTGGCCTAGCTGGTCCACTACATGTGCTGATGACATGAAGTATGACCAAGAAAAGTCAAGACAAAACGTACGTCAGCGAAAGCAATGTACTGCATTAAAGGACATCAGGAACTGGAAGGTTCCCGCTTTGAACAAGACACTGAACCCCAAACTGCTCCTGAAACAGGTTGGTGTCGCCTTGTTTGGCTGCCTCCACCGTCCATGCCCAAGTACCACATATGTGCATTATACAAACAAATGAAATAAACTAAAAGCATATTTCTCCTACTGTGGTCAACCTCTCATGCCCTCTGAAAAGAAACCCTTATCCTCCTTTTATTACACTATTTGACATCATCCATCACTATAAGGTTCATTATCAAGATGTTTTCTTAGGGCCTCATTAGTCTTGGCTAACATTGGGAGATTGATGTGGCCAGGCGCTGATGAAACTGCTGCTTGATCCTTGTCATTAATCTAGATTTTGGGCGGTGTCATCCCTCAGCCTTCCTTTGCTCCTCTAAGAGTGCTATGTAGCGCTCCACCATCATCTCTGCCATCGCAAAACTAGGTTATGAGCATGGCAGTCAAAACAAAACAAAGATGAATCTCATTTGAACATGAAAGGGGGGGAAACTTGATTTACTGCATGGGGTTCCATGAGGGTTCAAGGCAGTATATCTCTCAAGCATTATTGTCTCTCCTTTATGAAACAAGTGAAGCCCATTGCAGTATACGTTCACAATAGATTCACAAAGTAGGAAATAGACTGGGCTGTATTTAAAACAATTCTAAACAAACTCTTAGTGGATGTAACATTTCCGTTGGCTTGGTGCCTTGCAGTACAATCACTGTATCAATTGAGATGGATGCTTTGAGCCTTTGATTTGTCTGGTAATGAACTGTGAAGGTGTCTGTGAGACAAAAAAAGGCTCTATTTAAAGGCGTGATCTTGAGCTACAATGTAAATTCCAAAGTTTACCGATTTGCAGTGTGGCTCCTATAGAAAAAAAAAAAGCTGGATCCTGGGAACATTAATACTTGTCTCATTTTCATCCTATGAAATGCTTCAGAGAAAGAAGCCATGTATGGTTGGAGATTAAATCCACCACCCACTGGTTTTTACTCATCTTTCAGGGAATAAAAGTCCCCTATGTTGCACTTCAAGATAAGTAGCCTCTCTTGCCTTTGTCATTTTATAGCTGCACGCTAGATTCAAATAGACACAGACTCCCCCGCGCAAGCCTATCCATCTCCAGATACCTATTTTATGCACAAATCCAATTTCCTGCACGTGGTCCCCCGACCCCCCCTCCCCCCCTCACCCTCCCACCACCCTCTCTGATCGATACTAATACATGTTTGTTATGAAGGCCTCTCCATGATACGCCAGGCTTTCAATTTGTACGAGCGCCGAGAATCTCATTAAGATGAGAGACGTGATAGATGGACAGTCAGGTGGAACGTCTGGTGTCACAAAGGACTGCCAGTCACGGCGGCTATTACCTGTTCTCCGCCTCTGTGGAGCCGCAGAGCAATTGTTAGTCTATTTCTGTCCAACTAAAACAATGAGCTCACGTTAACTAGGCCCGTGGCAGTCACGCCACAGGGTTCACCGGCAAGATCCGACCCGACTGCTTCACTATATTTTGTCTTCCATTTTAGATCATGGGCCAATACCCCAAATGTAACTAATCGGTACCGTCTGGCTGGGCCCAGAAACGGCCACGAGAAGGATTGGATCCGGTCCGAAACGGATCTGATTAAAATATGATGCGTGTGTGTGTGTGTGTGTGTGTGTGTGTGTGTGTGTGTGTGTGTGTGTGTGTGTGTGTGTGTGTGTGTGTGTGTGTGTGTGTGTGTGTGCGTGCGTGTGTGTGTACAATGCAAAGTAACTTGTCAAAACGCATGGCTAAAAATGGGATTAACTGGGATTAAAAAGACACATTTCAATTAGAAGTGTAGAATTCTTTGTTGGAGTTGGCCTAAAAGTCTTTACC
Source organism: Protomyctophum bolini (assembly GCF_963924005.1). NCBI lineage: Eukaryota > Metazoa > Chordata > Actinopteri > Myctophiformes > Myctophidae > Protomyctophum > Protomyctophum bolini. The sequence continues at coordinate 40,870,657 of NC_137863.1, forward strand.
AATAGCATAGCATAACTCTAAAGGATAATACTGTATAGTCTCCCTTTAATTTACAGGTTTTGGAAAGTTATCACCATGTTAAAATAAGGGTGACCTAGTTACAACTACAATCATAACGACAGGGATTCTAAAACAGGAAGATCATTTGAAACACCTCGGGGCATTTTGCCATTTTTAAACAGACATCTAAATAGAATAGACAATTCTATCAAATGCAATTTCCCTTCATTCAGTGCTGAGAAAAAGCATCTGCTCGGATGTCACATGCATACCTAGCTCCTATATTAAAAGCACACATAGGCTACAGTATGTGGTAATGTGCTCTTTACGCTTTCATGTTAATGAGGAAAGCTCTTTGAAATGGAGAGGTATAAATTAGAGAGCACGCAACTGAACATTTGGACGGGTGATATGGTACAGTATACAGTATGTCTCCCAGAGTCTCACCAGGGCAAGTTTAGACTTGGCTTTGAATGTTTGAATAGAGATCTGAGAAAAGCCATTTTTAGTATTACTGCGCTCCGGTGCTCTGGTGCAGTGTTGATATTGACAGCAAATTTTGATTTAGTATTAGTACGTTTTAGTCATCTGAAATGTTTTAGTTTCAGTCGAAACAGTTTTGGTGGACCTTAATGGAGTTGTAATAATGCCTGATTATACAACAGGTCATTTCGAGGAAGCAATCTGATTGATTAGCCATCTAGCCGTGCTTAAACAAGCATGATGGAACGCCTAATCAAAACATAAAGATCAGCTGTGCTGAGTCGTGCTGCTCTCCCAGAGCAGAGCTCTCTGGGTTGCTATAGGCTATAGCGGTTTTCGGTCATGGTCATTAAGAATCTGTCATTAAGAACATATGATTTGTTTTATGGAATATCTTAGTTATAATGAAATTGAGTTGACATACGAGTGCATATGCAATCATACAGAGATGTTCACTTAAATAATGAATGATAATTATTATTAAGAATTACATTGCTTCAAATCAATTTCTGTAGGCCTACTTTTTGTTGCTTTTTCTGCCTTTAATTTATTGACAGGTTGAAAGTAATTTGACAGGAAATGGGGAGAGAGATGGGGGGGAGGGGAAGACACGCAGCAAAGGCCATCGGGATCAGGAGTTGAACCCACGGCACATGGTCAGGGTCAGGGTGGCTCAACAGCCTACTGTAGGTGCCCAGACGCTTGAGCCAACCGTCCAGGCCATACGTTTTGTGTTTTATGGCTTGAGCGGTACCCATCCTTTTCCAATGCTAGTACAGTAAGCCTGATGAAAGTATCAAACTCCCAAAATTGACCAGAACACATGCAGGAAATTACATCTGCTCTGTTAAAAAGTTTCTGGGGGATAGGACCCCCCACACTTCTGCGCTGCATGCCTACGGAACTCGTTCACTTGTGTAATATTGCTTAATTTTACACTTGGTTGCATGCTGGAAATGGCAGATCAACAAGCTCACAACACGTTGTGAGCTCACAACACGTTTTGAGCTTGCAGATCTGCTATTTTCAACGCCCGAGCGCAACCTAAAATGGCTTGTCTTAGTTCTACTGGATCTCTTCTACACTCCCTCCCTAACATTTTAGTCTGTTTTTAATTTGTTGACTAAATTGTCAATATATTTAGTCTCAGTTTTAGTCATAGCTTAGTTTTTATTTCGTTTTCGTCACGGATGAAAAAGGTAGTTGGACAACATTTTTCGTCATCAACAATGCTCTGGTGCATTATGTTATTGACCAAAATGAATGAATTAAAATTAAATTCATTACATTCATTGTTCTGCAAACACAATCTACCCTGTGATTTCTTCTGCATGGCAGCATATATAGCAAACATGATGGACCACGTCCACATTGCCTTTAATGCCTTCATTTTTAGATTTAGTTTACAGTGTCTCCCATTAAACAATACCAAATGTTATACCTAATTGAGTCAATGTTGGCCAACGATATTGTGTTGTACAGAAATATGCTCAGAGACTGAATCAGAAATAATGACTTCACCGGAGCCAAAACAAATGCACTCCTCAGAGATACTCATACAGGAAGAGTCAATTCGTGTATCGCCTGCCACCCGGTTGCCAATGGGATAATCAGGATCAGTCTATTATTACTATTATACAGAGTAGATCATAACAAAAACAAAGCAACAACATTGCAAAGATAATACATTCGTGTCTACATGCATTTTGTGGCAAAATAAAGAGCGGGACCAATCACCTGAAAGTATAGAGTATGATGTCATACAGGAGGACGTGTCCTTGACTCCTGGGTTTCGGATGTTATCAGATAATCAGATAGTCCTCCTTATCAAGACCATGCAATGGAGCCAGTATGGACATTTCCTACATTATTGACGTTGTTGTCACAACTTGTCAGCCACCGTCCGACATCGCGTTTGGCGCGTTGTCTGACTACTAACCCTAACTCTAACACGTCGTGACATAATCTGTGCATGCGCGTGCACTAAGACTTCTTACATTTACTAGTGTCGGCACCGATCTCAACCGGCCACATAATAAAGAAGATAAAGCACAGTTGTTGATATAGCGCAGTTTCACTATGTTTTGGCTTCGGCGGCAGTCATTTCACTTCCGCGTTTCCTATATAGTTTCAGTATGGCAGTATGTGTAAATTGCCTCCATTGTATGGTCTTGATAAGAACATAATCGGTGATTATCGGTTGATAACATTCAAAGCGGTTGACTGCGCTTCTGCGTAATAGTTCAGACGAGCACATACTGTACTTCTACACTTTTGGTCCCCCCATTTTTCCCTCTATACCAAATCTCCAGCCAACCATACAAGCTCACAATGCATCGCGAGAATCGCAAGGCATTACATCGTGAAAAATTGTGAGCTTTTGTATATCTCATCATAACACTGTTTCAATACGCAGGCATCTCCATGAGTGTATTTGTCTGGACGTACAAACGTCAGTACTGTGATGTCAGGCATCATGTCCTATGGGCATCCTTTCACAGACGGAGAGACAACTTGAACTTTAGACAATAGAGTTTACATAAAAGCACTAAACCAGTGAGACGCCCTGCCCTGAGGGCGAGAAGCGACCTCACCCTAAAGGGAGAGCCACCAACGTAATCAAGAAAAGTCAACCAAAGACCAAGATTCCTTTACAGGATCTCCTCACTGGTCGACAAAAACACCTTGAAGACCCTAACAGGAGCCCTCGTACAAGGTTTCTTCGACTATGCATGCACCTCCTGGTACCACAGCACCTCAAAGGCCCTTAAAACAAGGCTCTAGACTTCCCAAAACAAACTGGTCAGGCTCCTACTTGGCCTCACCCCCCGAACCCACCTCACCCCTGCCCACTTTGACAGGCTGGAATTGGCTTAGGGTTGACGACAGAGTACTACAGCATCTTGCAATGGGTCTGGTCCACAAGATTCGATACACCACCAAGAAACCCTGGATGTACCTGTCTAAATACTTCCTTAATGTCAATGAAGTCCACACCCACAGGGAGCTCAACAAAACATGTGCAACCCAGATTTGGCACAAAGAAGGGATTAAATTCATTTTGCTCCTATGCCACCAAAATGTGGTCATTAAGACATGCAAATCCCGTGACTCCTTCAAAACCGCTCTCAAAGGGCACCTACGGACGGCTGCAATTCGAAACTGCCCCCCGTAAAATCTGAATCCCCCAACCAATCAATCAATCAATCAAAGTTGCGGGCACGTGTCTTGAGTGGGTTTGATGAAGTCAGATCAACATATGGAACGTCAGAACAGGTCAGCTTGGAGATCTAAGGGTGACAGTGGGGGCCGTGCCTAGAGTCTACAGGGTTTGATGAGGGCCCAGTAGGCCGGGCCTTAATTTTCGAGCCTGCGGCTGTGTGGATCAAAATATGCGGAATGACTTCATACAGTATATGGAGACGGCCATACTGTATATGGAGCGTGTCACGAGGCGTGACGGACTGACAACCATATAAGGAGGTGTGACGGATCGACGGACGGACACGTTTTCAGGTTTTCATAATAATCTGAGAACTATACGGTCACAGCAATCTGTCATCTTATCAGTCGTGATGTTCTTTCATCAGAAATGCGTGTTTCATAGTCTGTAAAAAATAAGTGTCACGCACTCCACCTCTCTCTCTCTCTGCTGTGTTCTATCCTCCTGTCTCCCGCGTGGTGACACACAATGAATAACTATCCAAACCGATGACAATAATTGTTTTGGGATTGCATGCGATTATGAAAAGGCATGGGGGGGCTGGGGGGGGGGGGGGCTTTCTTGTAATCAGAGGATTCTGATTACAAGAAAGTTTGAATTATATACTTCCAACAAATTATCTTTGACTTTGGACTGAAAAGATTATACGGTTTGTTAGGAGAGGCTTTCCCATATAGCATCAGACCTGAAAAGTGGCTAAAATGTGCTTGTCTACCTGGCTGTCATGTTTCCATCACTATAACCAATCGGAGCTGACTGATAAATACCTGTGACTGCTAATGCAGAGTTGCAGACTTGTCTCGGGTATGACTGGCAATTTTAATCCCACTATAACTGTACTGTTGTTGTTGCGAACGCAGTGAGCACTTACTATGAGACCTAGCAGATCATGTCTGTCTGTCTGTGTGTCCGTGTGTCTGTCTGTCCCGCTTTTGTGCCCATATATGGAGCTGAGTGATTACGTCACCATGACTCAGCCATAACCATATAAGGAGTCCCCAAAGCAGCTATACGTCCAAAACCCAAATATGTACGAGCTGCGTTCGCTTCCCGCGTTTGCGCGTCTTACTGGTGATTATTAGCTATCCGCAGGGAGAGAGAAAAAGCTGTGACTATGAGAAGTCTAATTATAAAATGTTAAAATACACGATATATATTGGCATAAAAAGAAGATATGACCTCAATGGCACCCTTTCCACATGGATCTGAAATGACACATGCTTTCTTTCCCAGTTTTAATGGTGTGAAAGTCTATACCACCCACTAGAAGTGTGTGTGTGTGTGTGTGTGTGTGTGTGTGTGTGTGTGTGTGTGTGTGCGCGCGCGCGTGCGTGCGTGTGTGTGTGTGTGTGTTTACTGTGTGTTTAGCTTCATATTTTATATCTTCCCATTTGCTGTATCTCTCCAATCTGTACTGTGAAATGTGCAAAAGTTCCCCCGCACGCAATGTACTGTATATAAAAAAAACACTCATTCACACATAAAATAAAAGCTTTGGTGAGATAAAAAAGTTAAAGGGATCATATAGAGGGCATGGTGTTCTTGAAATAAGGAAAATAGAGAATAGGGAAACTGTGAACCTGTGACCTTCTGCATGTCACGACTGCTGGTCTTTACTGCAAGGACACCAGAATGGAACCCACGCCCAAGCCTGGGTACAAGCGTAAATGACTTCGTTGTTATACCAAGCCTCATTGGAGCTCGGGGGGGGTTGTTGGTTCGGCGGAGTTAACGAGAAGCATAAAAGACACTTTTTGACGATACGTCCTGCCAGCTATTCCTCCCCACAGCCTTCTGTTTGGCCATTAGCCACCCGCGCTGGCTGACGCTCGTTGGCTAATGATAGCAGTGATTTCATTCGCAGCACCACACACCGCATGATCAGTGCAGTCACTGATGCAGTCCCCTGGCTCCCCGGAACCACCTCTAGCAACTCACAGCCACCCAAAAGATGACTTATGGCAGCCCCTTACTGAGACATTAAAGATTTAGATCATTATCATCAGCCATTAGAGATCTCCTTGAACATCTCCCCCCCCCGTCCCCCCCGTCCCCTATCCTCTTAGTTATGAATAGCCTTGTGAGCCTTGTGTAAAACAGCAAAGGCCCCAGCAACACACCACATGGGGGATTTCAATTCCAACACGGCAGAGACATATTTTATAAACTGGGACAGAAATGGCCAAGTAAAATCATCATGTGTTAATCAGAGAGTGTACAATTAGACGCATTCGGGTCCATTTTTAAACTCAGGATTGGACTGTGTGTGGACAGTGAAATGCCCATAATCAACTGGTCTCTATACTCACTATTTTCATTATGTGTAAGTGTGTGTAAATTGTGATAATTTAACAAAAATAAATACAACTTGGATGCAGGTATTGGTTTTTCCAAATGTTGCAATCACAAACAAGTATAACTTCTTCCTATTATACAGACCCACTGTCAGCTCTATAGTGCATGATTGAGCAGCTCTGCGTGATAAAAGGCAAGGCCTCATCCTGTGATTATTTGTGAACCTGTAAAGGCCAGACATCGCTATATGCTGAGCACCTTTCAGTTGCACCCCCGACCCCACCCACTTCCCGCTGAATGACAGGGGGGGGAGAGGAGTATCCAACTGTTCCCTTCTCACCAGGCTGTCTGTTATAGCGTGCCCTTTCTGCTATACAGGTGCAGCTTGTAGACTCCGTGCCAAGGTGAAGAGACATGACAAATAAACAGAAAGCGAAAGGGCAGAACAAAAACCTGTGTAAAACGAGTGCAACACACCTCGCTCCACGTAGTTCAGCAAGGTTGTGGCCTTTTTCCTTCCATTTGCGTCGGCACAGTGCTGCGCGCGTGCTCGCCGTCTCATCAGGACGCCTGTCTCGGCATGCTGCACGGATTGCTGCTTCTAGCTGCGATAGCGGCCAGATAAGGGTTCGCTGCCGAGGCCGCCCTGCCGTCACCGTCGCATGCACCTAATGTTCCCGGGTGACTGCGTGACTACTGCGAGGGGGACAGGGGAGGGCGAAGGAGGGAGCAAGAGGGAGGTAGCAAAACACAAGAACAGACAAAGAGAGGGGGAGAGGGGGGGAAAAAGATGGTGTTGAAGACGGATGAGGAAAAGCGAGAACGACTAAGAGACAGAGAAGGGAAGTGGTCGATAAAGGATATGAGGAGGAGGTGGAGGAAGAGGAGGACACAGAAGGAGATGCAGTGAATGCACAAAACAAAGAGAGGGACAGGAATACAGATGAGAGAGAGGTGTGCCATGACTCAGCCATGTCTGATAGATGGCCAAAGTGCACAGCATTGTAACTGATTTCAAATGCCAGCACCACAATGAAAAACATGCTCCTTTCTTTGATTGATTGATTGATTGATTGATTGAATACTGTATTAGTCACAAACAGTACAGAGTACAGTCAAACACTTATCTAAAAGGATATCACCAAAAACAGTCCTTGCGGTCTTGTTTCCATTCAAGACCGCATCCTCATTGTTTGCTTACCGGTAACCTCCTTGTCTTACGAAATTATCACCGGTATGTTACGAAACCCTTATATTAGCAAAGTCTAGAGGCTAGAGTAACACAACATAAATGAAAATGTGATACCAAGCAT
>NC_137863.1:40882970-40990470 GCF_963924005.1 Protomyctophum bolini
GCAGCCTCCTCCCATGGTAATGTGTTGTGGTCTCTGCAGCCTCCTCCCATGGTAATGTGTTGTGGTCTCTGCAGCCTCCTCCCATGGTAATGTGTTGTGGTCTCTGCAGCCTCCTCCCATGGTAATGTGTTGTGGTCTCTGCAGCCTCCTCCCATGGTAATGTGTTGTGGTCTCTGCAGCCTCCTCCCATGGTAATGTGTTGTGGTCTCTGCAGCCTCCTCCCATGGTAATGTGTTGTGGTCTCTGCAGCCTCCTCCCATGGTAATGTGTTGTGGTCTCTGCAGCCTCCTCCCATGGTAATGTGTTGTGGTCTCTGCAGCCTCCTCCCATGGTAATGTGTTGTGGTCTCTGCAGCCTCCTCCCATGGTAATGTGTTGTGGTCTCTGCAGCCTCCTCCCATGGTAATGTGTTGTGGTCTCTGCAGCCTCCTCCCATGGTAATGTGTTGTGGTCTCTGCAGCCTCCTCCCATGGTAATGTGTTGTGGTCTCTGCAGCCTCCTCCCATGGTAATGTGTTGTGGTCTCTGCAGCCTCCTCCCATGGTAATGTGTTGTGGTCTCTGCAGCCTCCTCCCATGGTAATGTGTTGTGGTCTCTGCAGCCTCCTCCCATGGTAATGTGTTGTGGTCTCTGCAGCCTCCTCCCATGGTAATGTGTTGTGGTCTCTGCAGCCTCCTCCCATGGTAATGTGTTGTGGTCTCTGCAGCCTCCTCCCATGGCGGCTGTGGCTCAGGAGGTAGAGCAGGTCGTCCAATGATCCATGGGTCAGCGGTTCGAATCCCGGCTCCTCCTGTCTACATGTCGAAGTGTCCTTGGGCAAGACACTGAACCCCAAGTTGCTCCCGATGTGCTGGTTGGTACCTTGCATGGCTTCCGCCGCAATCGGTGTATGAATGGGTGAATGTAATGCACAATCTATGTAAAGCGCCTTGGATAAATGCGCTATATAAATGCACCATGGTAATGTGTTGTGGTCTCTGCAGCCTCCTCCCATGGTAATGTGTTGTGGTCTCTGCAGCCTCCTCCCATGGTAATGTGTTGTGGTCTCTGCAGCCTCCTCCCATGGTAATGTGTTGTGGTCTCTGCAGCCTCCTCCCATGGTAATGTGTTGTGGTCTCTGCAGCCTCCTCCCATGGTAATGTGTTGTGGCAGACACCTGTCACTTGCGAAGATGCTTGAACGGTGACGAGTGCTCAGAGAGTATAGAAGACACCAGTTCAGAGACATTCGTGTGTTTAGGATATGAAAAAAGAAATTCTCCACTTTTGAAGGTGGCTTCAAATGATAGAAAAAGAGATTTGACATGGCCATGAATTTGCCTGTCAGTGCCTGGAAGGCTACAGTATAAGCTCGGCACTGCCCGAAGATAAACTCCTAAGGCAAGTATACAGTATAGCTGTTGCCAGTGAACAGATATGAGCTGAGCTCCCTCAAAGAAAAGTGTACTTCCTTTATGAAAATGTTAAAATATAAGAAATATGCAATTTTGAGTTTTGCATTTTGATTATCCTTGTGTGTGATCAAATACTGGTCTAGCAATACTGCCAGCAGTATCTCATCTGTCTCAATTGATGTCAGCCACACCCCCTGACTGAAGTGCCCTGAAGGTTAGATTAGATGTTGTGCCCTCCCTGTTCAAGCCAAGGGTAGCCCGGCGGGAACGCCACTGTGGGGTCCTCTCTGCCAAGCTGAGCTGCATTCGTGTGCTTTCCATCATTAATTAGGTGGCTAATAACAAGATTAAAGAGCCCCCATTAAGGGGAATAAGGCACACATGTGTTTGTTAATTACTGTGCTAATGACCTTCTTGCAGTGGTTATCTTGACGGTGTCTCTGGGTATATGGACCAGGAGGATGTCATTGGAGACTCCACTCTGGATCCTCCTAACTGTTGGAAAGCAACAGTTTGCCACAGAGATATGGAACATCATGCATTGTAAATACAATACAAGTGTTGCATTGCTTTTTTTGCATCATTACTATACTTTTGTGAGATTTCGGGGAGGTACAGATGTCAGCCAAACTCTGAAAACTCACACCTCACCTTAATACACCAGTAAGACGCCCTGAGGGCGAGAAGCGACCTCGCCCATCCGCCTGAGTGAGGGCAGGCGGCAGACTGCTGGGCGAGCGCTGGCGCTTTGGCATGGGGGGGGGGGGGTACTCAGATCAACATATGGAATGAATTCTGTACTGGCTAAAAAATGGAGCGTGTCTGGAGTGTACAGGGTTTGATGAGGTCAGATAAACATAGGAATGTCAGAACAGGGAGGGCGGGTGAGGAAGGATCAACATTGTGGAATGTCAGAACAGGTCAGCTCCAGCTATGGAGATCTAAGGGTTTGAATGTTTGAGGTCAGATGTTAGAGTTGCTGGCCGGCTCCATACAGTATATGCAGATCTAGGTGATGATCCAATCTTCTCCATGTATGGTTATCCAGGGTTAGATGAGGCCAGCGTTGTGATCTTCACACATATATGTATATGGAGATGGCCATAAATGGTGGTCGCGTGACATGTCACGAGATGTGACCATATATGGAGGCGTGATGTCACAGGACGTGACCATAGGCGTGATGTCACGAGGTGTGACCATATATGGAGGCGTGGCGGGTGACTAACGGACGGGAGATGCTTCTGTGTTTTCATGGTAAATACGACCTATACGGCCCGTGGATTATTATGCACATTGCGTCCACACAAATGAGAACGTTGACCTCCACATTAACACTTTAACTGCTACAGGTTCTAGCGGACCATGGCTTACTGGTGCTGAAGGGTTAACATGGGCTTTTTGAACTTTTTGGGGGGCCCACAGCGAGGGGCCTCTTATAGCGTGAATCACACCGCATAAATCAAAAGAAAGCCCAACTTGTCCACTTCAATTTAAAAAAAAAATTATGATTCTACCATCTTCCATTCTGGAGATATTGACCTTTTTCTAACACCTGCTTTTGCCTGCACGCTGCTTGTGAAAAAAAACAACAGAGATATGGAGGCCTGAAGTTGACAGACATTTCAGTTCAGTTTTTTTAGTTCAAAAGACTGATATAAAATTGAGCACAAATAATATCCTATACAAACCATATACCGAATGAAAGCCCTGAATGTCTACTTTTAGGAGGAAAACAGTACACATTGTACACATATACAGTTTGTCACTAATTGGCTATTGAATGCAGCTTGCGCCCACCAGAGAACTTTAGAGAAGGCATGGACCCGAAGAACTATTATTCACAAAATAAGGCCTATAGCGACATGTACATACTATATACCGTATGAAACAGTAGACTCTCTGCTTTCATAAGAAAAATACCACCCAGAAAAATCACACCCCTGTGAAGTGAGCAGTGCAATTGCACTGCTCACTTCACAGGGGTGTGATTTTTATTATTATTACAGTATTAGTATTTTTCTTATGAAAGCAGAGAGTCGACTGTTTCATACGGTATATAGTATGTACATGTCGCTATAGGCCTTATTTTGTGAATAATAGTTATTCAGGCCCATGCCATCTCTAAAGTTCTCTGAAAAAGATAATTTTAGAGAAAGCATGGACCTAACATCTAAATATTCACAAAATAAGGCCTATAGCGACATGTACATACTATATACCGTATGAAACAGAATACTCTCTGCTTTCATAAGAAAAATACTAATACTGTAATAATAATAGAAATCACACCCCAGTGAAGTGAGCAGTGCAATGTTGCACTGCTCACTTCACAACATTGCACTGCTCACTTCACAGGGGTGTGATTTTTATTATTACGAGTAAGACGCGCGAACGCGGAAAGCGAACGCAGATCGTAAATTGCAATAACAATTAGAATAAATTACAGACATGATCTGCAGGGTGTCATAGTTAGTGCTTGGACCACACCAGCTCCATATATGGTCACAAAAGACGCCATCACACTCATGTCACCATGACTCAGCCATAACCATATAAGGAGTCCCCAAAGCAGGACCACGCCATCACACTCATGTCACCATGACTCACAAATCACTCAGCTCCATATATGGGCACAAAAGGGCCAGGTCCACATATACAGTAAGCGAGACAGACAGACACACACACACACACACACACACACACAGACAGACAGACAGACAGACAGACGTGATCTGCTAGGTCTCATAGTAAGTGCTCATTGCATTCGCAATTACAGTATTAGTTTTTTTCTTATGAAAGCAGAGAGTCTTGATGCACATAATTATCTGATCATAAAACGGACTTGGAAACTTTCTTCTGCCTGCATCGTGGTCAGTCTCTCTCCTAAGTTGTTAGAAAATATAAATCAGCCTCAATCGTAGCCCCATATGTGCCCTCTCCCTACGCTCATTGAACTCATTCTGTGATTCGAGCTACAATCGCAGTAACAGGGGGGGGGGGGGGGGGGGCAACTAGGCTTTGAGGAAATGATCTTGCATAATCAACATTATTGTCGATTGTCGTGTGCCGCTCCAAACATGTCCAGACATACCACTAACCTCATCGATCCAGTCTCGCGTATCTATAAGGTGAGACGCGAGACTGGATCGGATTGTGTCTGGACATGTTTGGAAAAAAAACAACGACGATCGTGGATGGATGCGGCAGAAGCAGAAGCAGCACGCAACGTGTTTGGAAGAAAAAAAACAACGGGAAAGCACCACCTGTCGTTGCAAGACAAACACCCGTATGTTGCTGATAGACAGATAATAATCGATCCGATTATGTCCTGCCGTTCATTTTATCACATTAGGTGCAGGGCAGGCTGCTCGACGGTGAGTTTATAATAGCCTGTTGTAACGAGAAAGGGGGGTGGATGGATGGATGCGGCAGCAGCAGAAGCAGCACGCAACGTGTTTGGGAGAAAAAAAAAACCGAGAAAGCACCACCTGTCGTTGCAAGACAAACACCCGTATGTTGCTGATAGACAGATAATAATCGATCCGATTATGTCCTGCCGTTCATTTTATCACATTAGGTGCAGGGCAGGCTGCTCGACGGTGAGTTTATAATAGCCTGTTGTAACGAGAAAGGGGGGTGGATGGATGGATGCGAGCAAAGCAACAGCAGCAGCAGTACGGCTCGCGATCAGCGACCAACGTATCATGGCGGTCCCTCGATAATGATGTGCAATCTGTCGATGACTAACTCCACATGTGTCTGGCAAACGTTATGAAATCAATTATATACGGGCAGAGAGCAAATCGCGTTGTATCTTGTTCCGAGAATGAGAGTGCAAGCCTTGCAGTTGAAAGCAGTGGGGAATCGGGAGTGGGGGGGGAACTGCCAATGCGATCCAAGAGGAAGAGACCCCCCCCCCACCATTCTCCCTCGGGAGAAACCATGTAGAAACAGGAGGGGAGGGGGAATCGAGTGTATTCACACAGACAAGAGCATTGTCCCATCCATTTTAGATCCCCTGACATCTGCGTTGGTCTATGCCGGACGGCCGTCTCCATTACGTCGTACGTCCTCGCATAGACCAACCAATAGGCGGTGCCAGACGCTTCTCAGACCAACACCTCTTTTCAGCAGGGGGGGGTTTTAACTCTTTTTAGAGCCGATCGGTGTTACATTATGAGTTGTCCGGGCGCAAATATAGTTGAACTATAGTAATCAATAAAAAAACGTTTTTTGGACCATAAAACGTATAAAAACGTTATGCGCTTCTTAGGGGTGGCTATAATAAAACGTTTAAAAACGCTTTCAGCATTCTATGAGTTAATCATTCTGAATACTATACCGCGGTGACCTTTACGCACCGGCACCACTCTGGGACCGTGCAAGTCGGGACTCAGGATCAATCTAAGTCAGGAACGATGCAAGTTGGCCTAGTTAGTTATGCAACACCTGTTGTACTGTACTGTACTGTACTGTATCTATTGTCAGAGTACGCAGTGCAGTGTCTGTTACCGCCCGTTACAGTACGTTAACAGCAGGCGATAGCCCGGTGTATTGTCCAGAAGTGCGTTGTTTAGTCTATGGGACCCAGCAACTGCTGGCGACAGCAGGGCGAATAGTCGAAAAGTGGGCGGAGGAACTTCGTTCAAAAACTATTTTGAAAATATTTTGATAGCCAATCAAATTCATGTGTTGCTTTGTTTACCCTCCATACCACCTATATGAAGACAACAGGAACGCCCACTAGGAGATTCTTTCACCGCTGTTCCCCCGTTGTTAAAACGTACTGTTAGATTTGACAATTATTTACACGACCTTCATGGCCTGGCATGAATAATAAAACCTGATAGACAGCGTATGAAGATATGTCTGACTATACTGTGGCCCTACGTATACTGTGATCTTCCCGTTTGTGAGCAGAAGATTTATCATGGTTTTTGAAGGCCTAAGTTATTGCTCCATCCACAGTCAGAACCGTCAGAAGCTTGCAACCCATGATTAGAAAAGATTGTTATCAATATTTTAATAAGGTCTGGGATGAAAAACAGCTAGCCTATCCTTCAAGCAAAAATTATTAACAAGTTATTGGGAAAATATAATTGCGAATTAAACAGGAGACATCATATCTTCTATGTGAGAAGAGTTTTATGAGCAGCGTAGTAGTTTTTTATTAATTTTTGTAGTCACTTTCTGCTTTATTAAGATACTAGGATGATAGAATGAAGGACTTGATGCAACACACGTCTCCAGCTGGAATCGATACAGGGTTTTATATGATGCAATCTGGTCTGCGCCACATTAGTATTTTTGAGTGGTGCAACCACTCCAAGGAACAGCAATGTCCGTGTCTATGTGTCCGCCTATGTGTTGTTCACCTATGTGACGTTAATGAGCACCAGTATGACTATTAGTACCAGTAGGGGCGCTGTTGTACCAGAAACAGAGAGAGAGTGCTGCACTGTTGCCTGCTAATGAGAGAGAGAGGGGGGGGTGGGACAGAATGCACTCTGTTCCAACCCGGAAGAAGGTGTGAAAACGCCTCATGCGCTGGGCGAGCAATTCAATGCAAGTGGATGGGAGGAGCAATCCGGTGACGTCTCTATTATTTACAAGTAAGACGCCTGAGGGCGAGACTGCGTGCACGCATCCGCCTCGTTGACGGCCCTCTGCTGGGTGAGCGCTGGCGCTTCGGCATGGGTGGATCAGATCAACATTGAATGAATTCTGTACTGGCCATATAAGGAGCATTGTCTTGAGTGTACAGGGCTTAATGAGGCCAGATGAACATAATGGAATGTCAGAACAGGTCAGCTTCATATACAGTATATGGAGATCTAAGGTTGGTAGCGGGGACATTCTCTTGAGTGTACAGGGTTTGTCTGATGAGGGCCCAGGTAGGGCCGGGAATTCATTTTCGGGCCTGTTGAGAAATCTAGTTTTCGCCGGCTGCCGGGTGCGGCTGCACTAATAACTTTGGGGCGGGCCCGTCTAGAATTTGAATGGACAGTATAGGTATCAGTCAAAAGGGAGACATCAAAGAGGAAGGATGCATGAGGAAGGATCAACATATGAAATGTCAGAACAGGTTCTGACATATATCCAATCTGAGGTCAGATGTATAGCTGGCCAATGTTGATGGCATCAGGGATCTCCATATAACTGCGACAGCACATCACATTTACTATAGGACATATCCATCCCTGATGATGTTATGTTGTGATGTCATGACGACCAGTGGGCGGGCACCACATATGGGGGCTGATGTCACGTGATGTCACGATGACCTGAGCACCATATATGGTGGCTGGATGTCACGTGATGTCAGGCCCATAGAGTTATTGCGACCGCAGATCGCATTTACTATGGAATCTTGCTATTCCCGTCAGTGTGTCACACCAGGCAAGCCCTCAGGTCATCGTGACATCACGTGACATCAGCCACCATATATGGTGCTCAGGTCATCGGGCCGGTATGGTCTATAGTAGAGTAGGGACATGAGGACAGTAGGGACATGAGGACAGTATAGGACATCAGCATAGATCCTGCCCATGTGGATGTTGGCCACATTGAAGATGGTCAATGTTCAAAAGCTTCGAAGCTGAACTGCAGTTGTGGTATAGAATTCACAGCTGAGGAAACTCTGTAGTTTATCCAGAACCAAAAACACAGTCAAAAACAGCAACAATTGACAGTTCTCAGACTGACTGCATACCACCATGAGCAAGTGGTTTGCCATGTTCTCAACCAACTTCCTCCCAAAATCCTAGTAAAGTTACCGAAATGCTATTTTCTTGGTGATTAAATATGGCTATGGGGCATGGGCAAGGGATGAAATAATTATCGACAGGCATTCTGCCCTTGGTATCCAACCTAGGGCCCACCTGCATCAGCCCTCAGGGCTGATATGCGGGCCCTCGTTTAGATAACCTCGGGCAATGACGGAATGTCAAGGGCGATAACACAAACGCACGCTCGCATGCACGCACGCACACAAGCATAATGTGCAGCGCACACATTGTATACGACCATCAAATGAGCCCACTAGGGCTATTATTTGTTCTGGCCTCAAGAGGACATTGTGTCCTCATAAAGAAGTAAACAAAAACCAAAAAGAAAGAAAGAGAAGCAAAAACAACCTACAGTATAGCACAAGCAACTGCAGTGCAAGGAGAGTGAAGAGCTGTGAAGAGCTACCGTGGCATGACTGGAATTCATCTGGGCTACAGCGAGGCTTTAAAGTGTAGTGCCAAATGCCTGGGAGGGCTTCTGGGCTTCAGGCGCCTCCATCCTGTTTATGATTTCACAAACATGTAACTCATTACACGTTGCCTTACGTGCTGTGATCCCTGCATCGCTCCCCCAAACTCTCACAGATCCCCTAAAAGAAGGCAATCTGTTTTGTGTTTGAGAAAGTGGGAAGAAAAGGAGGATAGAAGCATGTACGAACATGCGTTGCATGTGCACGCACACACACGCACGCACAAACCTACAGTATCTATAGACTAATAGTGCAGCCGTGCTCTCTCTCTCTCTCTCGCACGCACGCACACGCACACACACACACACACAAATGCACTTGCACCCACAACGCGACCCCTACTGCTTAGTAAGCAGCAGCAGAAGATGCAATAACGTAGCTGTTGACTCCGCTTCAGTCTCCCATCAATACAGTTTTTATTGTTCACAGAGAACACATGAAAAACAAGTGAGCGAAGAAAAGCCTCAAAGCGTAATTCAGGCCCTAAGGGACATTGACGGCCATTTTGTGACAGTTATTTTTCAAAGACAGACATCAGACAACAAATCATTTCATGACTTTGTCATTTTCCAGCCCCAAGTCTGCATGTTGTTCGTGTGGAAGCAAGAAACTACTAAGTCTGTTATGGAAATTGTTTGTTCTTTTGGCTTATTTTAGTTTTGGTTCGTGTGCATGGCTTCGTGGATGAACCTCAAGCAAAGGAGTGCACTTCTCAAACTATTTCTTTCACTTCATTAAAACGTAACATTTTAAAAAGCTGCAGAAGAAAGCTCCACACCGGAGGCTCTCGCAGAATAAGATCCAACAACCATGGAGCTCAAATGAGGTTCCAGATATCGTGCAGTGTACAGTATAGTCTAGCTACGGATACTAGACTCACATTTAAACAACGCAATATACTTTATGAATGTCAAATATAGTAGGGATGTCCCGATCGGATCGGGTGATCGGAAATCGGAGCCGATCATGTCATTTTCAAATTATCGGGATCGGGAGAAATAAATTGGAGATTTTATTATTTTTATTTCAATAAAATAGTGTGTCTAAATAGCCTTGTGTCTAATGTAAATCTCAAAGAACATGATGTATTAAACAATGATATTTTGTGAAAACTGTCATGTTTATGCTTGATGTTTGTCCTATAGGCAACAGACTAAAGTGACCTACATTTCTCACGTGGCATACTGTAAGTGATGTATAAAAATATAAAGATCGGATCGTGAAAAATCGGTATCAGCATGTCTCAAAATCAAATGATCGGATCGGGAGCCAAACAACGTGATCGGGACATCCATATCAAATAGTGAAAGTATACGGCTGATTCACAAGCTCACAGCGCATTGCAAAACAATGTGTTGTGAACTTGTAGATCTGCCTATTTGTTACCTGTCTTTGCCCATAGTTCGCCTATTACAACATGCCCAGAATAGCGACTCTAGGGTTCATGTTAATTCCTACCACACATACATTGGTGCTCCATGGTGGCTAAGTGTCAGGCTAAAATTACATACTATAAATGTAGGAAAATCTAAGTTCTGGAAAGGCCTCATTTTCAAGATGGCGTCCGCAATGTCTTAAAATGCCTATAAGTGTGTAACTGTGTATGTGTGTGCGCATAAGTGTCTGCAAGCGGATAGATAGACAGATAGATACTGAAGTGTAGATGTTTCATATTCATATACTTACAGTTACAAATTGAGAAAAACATGTATAACTCACAACAATCCTGAGTGATTTGTCCAAGAACTTATATTACCATTTCATTCTCCTTGTCCACCAAGGATAGCAGTTTGATTGTTTCTCGCTATTTGTCTCTCCTTTGCCTCAATATCTCTTCATACACTTACATCATAAACTTGTGAAGATAAAAGCCAAACTTTTTTTTGTTGTTCATGAAGCAAATCAAGCAGCACCTTCTGAAAGCTATTTGCCCAGTGTACTGATAGGTGTGTGGGCTCACATTGCTGGCAGCCAGGCAAAGTGAAACCTGCGTGGGCGTGTGGAACATCAACATCGTTTGACTTTCCAGAGTTCCAACAATGACTTATCGATTTTAGAGAGAGAATGTGAACTCTCCTGTCCATGTTGGGACCGACTCATTGTGACTCAGAGGAACAATCTCACCATTTAAACGCGCATCAAAAAGCAGTGCGGTGAGTCTGCAGGGAAAGGCCTTTGGCTATTCTGTGGGAAGACATGATATGGTCTGTGCTATAAAATCCTTTAAAGTTTTGCACCCAACTGCACAGAAATATGGATGGGGATAACAGGTGGGGTTCAATCATGATGAGGCATCTGTGGTGTCTGTTCTGTTTACTCCAAGGGGAGCTCGATGAGTAATCTCATTCTCACCACGGATCAGACTGTTGAATGTGAGCCGTATTGGTGGTAACGGTTTTAGTCTAGTTTGCTCTTTCTCACATTATATAGTCAGGGACACAGCGCTCCTTTTTTTGTTTTGTTTAGTGTGCCCCCACCACCCACCCGCGCACGCACGCACACACGCTTGGGTTTTTCCAACGTAATCCATCCTTTTTAAAACATGAAATACACTCTTTATAATGGCTAGAAAGGCAAATGGCGCTGCGCAGAACAACACACTTATGTTGTTGCTCCCCTATATATAGTTTAGTTTAGTTTATTTATTAAGCACATAGTTAAAATAGACAATACATATCAAAGAACAAAAATACTGTGCAGGGAAAGGAAGAAGCCAACTGGCTTATTTGGAATCCTTTCCTGTATGGAAGAGGTCATAAATTAAACAGATTAAAAGTTCAGTATTAAAGAACAATACAAAAGACTACAATTTGTCAAAGGGAGCAGCTGTGCAATAAAGGGGAATAAACAATACAACAACAAAAACACAAGAGAAAATATAACACATCAAACCAAATCATGTAAACTACAGTGAGGAAGAAATAAGATATTTCTTTAGATGTTTCTTGAATATTGGCAAGGATAATGAGGACTTAAGTGATGCATCTATCTTCATGTTATGGCAAGTTTGAAGTTTCACAATATAATACAGCTAGACTAATCGACTATTTCAACAACGCCAGGGGCCTGAAAATGAGTTGAATTTGATCACCTCTCCCTACCCTGTGTTTCCAGTCGCAATACTATTATTGCATACTGTATCATAAGTCCACATGCCTCAAAAATACATTTAGGGGAAAAGGGGATAATTTTGGGTCAATACTCAAGTAGTTGCAACACGGATAAATGACGGGCAGCAGTTTATATTTGACCTCTGCCACATTAGAGGGAAAACCACCAGATTATAATGAAACAGACACAAGCCTCTCATCTTCTGAGCAAGCCAAGCCACATCCACAAGTCGCCAGTAGGGGGAGCAAACAAGTTGTGCAGAAGACTTAATTAAAATATCTAGAATAATTTAAACAGGCATTCATAGTCAGTCATATGGAAAGGGCCTTGGGCTAGTGTGTGGGGGTGTGTGTGTGTGTGTGTGTGTGTGTGTGTGTGTGTGTGTGTGTGTGTGTGTGTGTGAGAGAGAGAGAGAGAGAGAGCTGCCATCCACACATAATATTTGATTCACTCATTGTCCCCGTGGCCCTGTCTCCTGACCTCCCAGTGAGAGAGAGCGACCTGTGTCCCTGGCCTGTTTGTGTGTCCTGTAAATACAGATTGACTCGTTACATAATGCACTAAAACACAAAAAAAAATGCTTTGCAAAGCCCGGGCCATCACCTTGCTATCTGTAATTATGTTCCAGGGGGAATGGAGGACATGACACTTTGCAAAGATCGAAAAATACCGGACACCATTCGATTCGCCGTGGTCCGAATAGTGGGGGAGAGTAATAGTATATAATAAAAACAATATGAAAATCCCCACCCGTCCTTCCTCTTCGATGTCTCCCTTTTTACTGATAGCTACCTGTCCATTCAAACTCTATACGTTAACTCCCAAAGTTATTATAGTGCAGCCGGCGAAAACTAGAGTTCGATCAACAGGCCCGAAAATTCTGGACCGGCCCTATCTGGGCCCTCATCAAAGACACTCAAGACACTGCGACCGCTGCCACCCGTAGATCTCCATATATGGAGCTGACCTGTTCTGACATTCCATATGACCTGACCCCCCCCATGCCAAAGCGCCAGCGCTCGCCCAGCAGTCTGCCGTCACCCGGGCGGATGCGTGGGTACACCCAGGCGGACCTCGCCCTCAGGGCGTCATACTGGTTATGTGTGTGCTCTGAAATCCCTCATTTCACCATTTCTTGTTGAGCCGACAGCATTGTCTGTAAGTAGGAACTTGCCCTATTCTTATAAGAGATGTAGTTCCTGATTAGTATTCAACTCTACAAACTCTTTCATACATCTAGCATCTAGCGAGGACAGTACAGTAGTATTTGCAGAGGAAAAAACTACAGAAATAAAAACGATAAAAAAGGATGAATATCGTGAAAAATCATACTAGCCTATGTAGTTTTTCATGGTTCTCGACGATAAAAAAAGAAAATCATGAGAAACGGCATACTATAGTATGTCATCGAAACCATGAAATACAACATACTATAGTATGTCATCGAAACCATGAAATACAACATACTATAGTATGTCATCGAAACCATGAAATACAACATACTATAGTATGTCATCGAAACCATGAAATACAACATACTATAGTATGTCATCGAAACCATGAAATACAACATACTATAGTATGTCATCGAAACCATGAAATACAACATACTATAGTATGTCATCGAAACCATGAAATACAACATACTATAGTATGTCATCGAAACCATGAAATACAACATACTATAGTATATCGTTTTTCATATCGGTGTGCAGCGTACACCGACGTGATGTCACTGATCACATGACCCCAAGTTCTAGACCTCCAGTTCTAGATTAAACAGAAGGGGGGGGGGGGGGGGGGGGGGGAACTGCATATCAATGTGCATATTAAGACAAAGTATTTGCATTCTTACTTACAGAAATACGTACAGAATGTGCCTGTGGGCAGTTGCTTTTTGACAACCTTATGTCATTGACAGACCTTTTCTTTTAAAGGGTAGGCTATAGTATAGGCCAAGGGGGGGCATTTACACATTAGTTTTCAGTTTTCAAATGACTTTGCCAAACTCTTGGATAAAACATGCCAAGTATTTGGCAATAATTACACAACCTATACTGTATAGTCTAGAAATATTTTACACTTACAAAAGCAACACTGCACAGCCACTTGCAAATTAATTTGGAAAGATAGCTTCAACAGAAAATAATATATATATTAATAATTATTTGCCGCATTCAAGCGGTTCAAAGTCACTGCTGCTGGAAGCACATTCATAACTTTTGGAAGTAACAAAACATATCAATCAATTTGGACATGAGTCATGGTTATATTCAGTGGTGGAAAGTCACATTTACTTAAGTTACTTAAGTTCTGTACTTAAGTACAATGTTGAGGTACTTTTACTTTACTGGACAATTTCCAATTTTCAGTACTTAGTTTTACTTCTACTCCACTACATCTCAGAGGAAAATATGGTACTTTTACTCCACTACAATTATTTGAAAACTTTAGTTTACTCGCTATACTTTGTAGATTTAGATTATTATTACAAAACATAAACCATTTCAGCCTACAAGCTCATATGACGCATTGAGAGCTTGTTGGTCTGCTATTTTCAAAAGATTTTATACATTTGACAACTTGTGAAATTGGACCTTCTGCACAATCAGTAGGGTACTTTCTGCTTTTGGTAATTCAAGTACATTTTGATGACAAATAAATACTTATTTTACTTTTACTTTTACTCTTCAACCTATCTTCATATAATAGGTCCTCACTAATAATCATTATAAAATGGTACGGTTCAGTCTCTCTCATAGAGGGCTGTGGGCAGTTTAGAAACCGTCTTCCAGTGACATCATCATTAGGCAGATCATTGTTTTAAACAAGATTCTTTTACAAAAATGTTTAGATTTTCATTATCGTGAGAACGATGGCTTCCATGTTCGCATTGCAACTTTTCAGGACTAGAAAGCCTGCAGTTTCTATTAGCTTGTATTCCCCATCGAAAAATAGTGAGGACCTATTATATGAAGATAGGTTGAAAAGTGGTGAAGTGGTCCTTTAAGTAAGACATGCAAGTAGGCTACTTAATTTCCACCACTGGGTATATTGTAAAGTGTTAAAGGGGTATTTCACTTTCATATGTTTCACATCTACTAAGTTGCTCGACTCAGTATTTAGATATTTGATATTATTAATTTCATCAAACATGCGCCCTAAACCCATTGTAAATTAAATCTCCATGTTTGACCATGTTAGTTTTATTGAAAAGGCACAACGTCCTTGGTGACTGATATTGTCCATGTAATGCGTGAGGAGGTCGCATTTTGTCAATTACTTTTTTAACACTTTTTTGGGGGTGAAATAAGTATTTCCTGAACAAAAATCCTGCACACTGCTCTTGCTCTTGACATTGACAATGTCAATTTCAGAAGCAATTTCATGATTGCTTCAAGTGGTCACTGTCCAGCGTACCTGCATCTGAACAAAGTGGATGTGCGAATATTTCCTTTGCATATACTTTTTGGGGAAAATGAAAAAATAGAAAAAAAAAAGAATGTCAAAGAATGTCACAAATGTAATTACCTGGACCCGAAAGGGTCCATTTGCTCTCAGAGCTAACACTGAGGATTTGTGTAGCGTGTAATGGAGGTAGTCTCCGGCCACTCCTGCAACAGAGCTGTGTCATTTTGCTAGCTGCTTCCCCTCTGTGACAGACCACTAATCATCTCCCACACCATGAGACTGGGTGAGATGTTTTTAATTCATCTGCCACATTTACAAGTGTGATACCCAGGAGAACCCTTATGGGCGATGACGCTATACTCACTACAGTTATGAGCAATTACTGACGTTAACAAGCCAGAAAAGTGTCTCTGCCTGAACATAATATTTAAGACATGTTATCAAAGATTGTGGACATTAAAATGCAAATTATTGCTGTTAAATTAACGTATAAATTATCATAACTACATGTTTTGTTGCACTAAATGGACTTCTGAATGCACAAATGTGGCAATGATTGGTTTTCACTTCCTGTATGAAATGTGTAATTCTGCAAATTGTCTTCAGCCGGTTGGCAGTTATTATTGTTGCATTTCTATTTGTGATGAACTGCATTAAGATGGTATGAACAGAATGCAGCTCCTTAGTTGCCCATTGTGTGGAATTACTACCAGTAAATGCTTTGGCTTGACAAATACGAGGCTATTCTATGGTCTGCAGACTTAATTGCTTACCTGGGGACTGATAGCATGACGTAAATGAATGAATGAATGAATGAATAATGTAGGAGGACCCTAGGCAGGAGGCAAACCATAGTCCTAGATACCTCTCAGTGCCTGCAATCCCCCAAGAACACACAAGG
Source organism: Protomyctophum bolini (assembly GCF_963924005.1). Taxonomy (NCBI): domain Eukaryota; kingdom Metazoa; phylum Chordata; class Actinopteri; order Myctophiformes; family Myctophidae; genus Protomyctophum; species Protomyctophum bolini. Next base: position 40,899,046 of record NC_137863.1, read on the forward strand.
CAGAGAGAGCCAATTCTGTTGGTTCTGCGGCTGTCACAACTGTCACTCGATCCTGTAGGTTTACACTATAACATACGACGAGTTAGACCGTTCCTCACCCAGGAATCAGCCCAGCTCCTAATCCAGACAACAGTCTTGTCAAAACTTGACTATTGTAACTGCCTCCTTACTGGCCTATACCGGCATGTGCACTTAAGCCTCTCCAACTGATACAAAATGCCGCAGCTCGCATGGTCTTCAACCAGCCAAAATTCTCACACGTCTCCCCCATTCTCCGCTCCCTCCATTGGCTCACGGTCACTGACCGCACAGAATACAAAACTCTGATGCTGGCATTCAAAGCAACCAAAGGCATGGCTCCCCCATATCTTACAAGTATGATCGAACCCTACAAACCCTCCCGCACACTCAGATCAGCCAACGCAGGGAAGCTGGAAGTATACCTTCACTTAAAACGCCGGGACAACGCTCTACACGTCCCAAACTCTTCTCCCTTCTGGCTCCAAAACGATGGAATGCACTTCCCATTACAATCAGAATTGCAGCCTCACTCCCAATCTTCCGCCGTAGTCTGAAAACCCACCTTTTCAGACTCCATCATGGTAGCACTTGCCCTAGCCGCTAGGGAAAGTGCTACGGGCCATGTCTACATAAGTCTACATAAAGTGCTATCTAAGGGGCTAGGGCCTAGCCCATTAGATAGCACTTTATGTATAGACTTTATACAGACTTATAGCATGTTACGTAGACAGCAGCATTTTATGTAGTCATAGCACTTTATAGTACATATGTATAGTATAATATAGTATAGTAGTACTTATAAGACACGCAAAATACAGCCCTATAGTGTTAAAAGAATGGCAAATAGACAAAATTTCCCTATGTTTGACAGAATATCAATATACCTTACAATCTGCAAACATATTTTCGAACAAAGGAGGGGAAAAACCTTTGTGGCTGTGAAACCATTAGCATACTGTAGTGTAGACTGATATTTGTTCTTTATCATTTCAGTGAAACCATTAGCATACTGTAGTGTAGACTGATATTTGTTCTTTATCATTTCAATCTCCCAACTGTGTGTTCCGCTTCAGATGTTCTCAAACAACTCGGATGTTTTATTCATCTTGACATTTTCTTAACCTCTTGAGCCCTAGCCTTTGTACGACAAAATTGCAAAAAATAACAGATATACAAGCTCACAACGTGTCACGATATTGATCGGCTATTTCCATTATTTTAGAAATCACTCGTTTATTTAAAAATCGTGACAAATCTTGACAATTTCACCCCAAAATATAGGGATGCCAGTGTAAATGTACTAGTTAACATAGATATTATATTCAATAACTAAATCGTCGTCAGCGTTGGGCAGTAACGCGTTATAATTTACGCAGTATAGTGTAACTTATTACAGCTGCCAAAACAGTAATAGGCCTATATTATTATTACATATTACATGATGTTTCTGACCGAGATAAAAGTGTTCTCTCTTCGCTGTATCACTGTCTATATGTGCCGCAGTGCCGGCGCGGCGGTGTGTCTGTCTGTGTCAGCTGCAGATCCTTGGGAGTACTGCATATAAACAGCAGAGTAGAAGGTTGTCACATGCTAAAAAATAACAGATTTTCAAGCCATCAACACAGTGTACAGGATGTTGGCTTGTAGATCTGCTTTTTACACCATGCGCCATCGTGCAAATTTCTGATGTATACGCTATACTTGCAGGTCTGTGTTCCTCCGTGTGTGGCTCAAAAACACAACCATGTACGCATGCTTAATTGTACTTTCAACACATTTTTGTCAGTCAAAGAGCCATTGTAAAGTTTGTGCGGGCATCATAGGCCAATTGCTTTCAACCACGGTCTGTGAAGTATTCAACTGACATCTAAAGCCACACTTATACTTTGTCGTACGACGGGGTCACACAACCAAAAATAGCCCAACTGCAGCTATAGCTCACAACACAACGTGGGCGTGCCTCGCCCGCGTTAGAGCTTGTAGATCGGCTATCTTCAATGTGTTTATTACTTTTGCTGTTTGGATGATTTTTGACTCCTTCTGTAAGGATATTAATTGTTCCAATATGGAACAATACAATTTAAAACAGTAACAATAAAAGTAATATAATATGTAATACTAATATCTACTCTTCTTGATACGTAAAGTAATGTATTACTTTTTAAAGGAGCAATAAGTAACCTTAAATTAATCGAAGTAATCTTACTCCCCTAAGTAATCTTGCCCAACACTGATCGTCGAAACACAAATTTCAAACATATCTGACCTGTACCTCTAGATCTCCCATAAGGACATGTGACTGCATGTATATAATTCAGTTTGACCAGACCCCACATATAATAACAAATGACCAGAGGAGGGGTATCAAAAGTATGGAGGTATGGATATTGTCGTCGTCGTCCCCCAGCAAGCCAAAACCCCCACAGACGATACACTAATCTTTTTTTGGCAATATAAATCCCCTCTTGACATGCCCCGTTTAATTATCTCAGCGAGGAGCAATGCAGAAACACTATAGAGTAAACAAATCGACGCATGCGGTCGGAGAAAACAATATACTTTGCGCTGTGTATTCTTCCCCCCCCCCCCCCCACCCCCCCCCCCCTCCTCCCACCATAACCATGATGAATGTGGCAGTTAAAACATTAATAGGGGAGAGGGGAATGCTTTCATTCGCTGTTTTCTGCTTAAGATAATTGACCCTCCCTTCAATGTAAAGGTCACGGAGAATCAATGCATGCATGAAATATTAATCAGAGTTCTCCATTTGTTTAAAAGAGGATCAAATGACCTTTATACAACATCAAATTGATTATCGCATGCAGAGTGCTTTGGAATAAATCCTTTTTAAGAGACTTCATTCCCGGGCCCTGCGAGAGCATGCGGCACTTAATACGGCGCCGCGTGCATGACCACAACAAACAATGGTTGTGATGGAAACTACAATGAGGGATCGAGTATGAATGGACATCAACCCAATCCAATATTGATAATGACCACAGCACGTCATTTGCATGCGTGTCCCTGCATGCAGCCATTGAAGATGTTATTGTGACTGTGAGTCACATATTGAAAATTAGTGCCAGAGCGGGGGTTGGCGGGGGGGGGGGGGGGGGGGGCAGAAAGACGAGCGTCAGAACAGAGAGGAATTTGCGATATTAAGCTTCTTTTCTGTGGCTTTTTTTTTTATTAAGCTCTAATTAACAACGAAACACCTCAGTGTTGCGTCGCTGTGTGGGTGCATCTGATTAAGAAAAGCCACGTTCTGGAAACATCCAAAAATAATGGGATTGTAATGAATAACATTATCCATACATACATCCCACAGTCATTATGCAAACTTGTATTTAAAATACAAAAAACATATCAAATAAATGTCACACCTGAAAATTACACGCTGCATACCGGAATCAGTGCTGGAGTGTGCAGCCTAGCGCTGCATACTGAGGGATTATACGGGCTCTGTAATGGAACAGCCTTTTCCTTCTCTCCCTCTACCATTTCATACAGTCACTGTTGCACATATTCCCATATATTAGCCCATTCTGAACGGGAACCCATTTTGGTGTCAGCATCATGTCGCTCTTTAGCTATTTAAAAATAGCAGATCTACAAGCTCATAGCGCGCCACCGAGTGGCGCGCTACGAGCTTGTAGGTCTGCTATTTTTATATATATATTTTATATAGAATGGGTTAATCAGACCAGTGTGTTGTCCAGTGGAAACCTCGTGTGAATCTGATCTCAGGTCAGAATGGGTTAGTCTATTACCGCTGCGCCAAGGTGTCACTGGAAGGCAGAGGCCGTTGCCATGCTTGTCTGTAAGTTATTCAGCTGTGGGATTACAGTGCATGCTGCAAAGTTAAACGAGGGTACTACAGACACAAAGGCAGTATAGTTCCTGATTGGACAGAAACCGATTGCCACACCTCTCAACGTCGTTAGCCATTGCTAAGATGGAGGTAAACAATATCCGACAGAGAGAGAGAGAGAGAGAGAGAGAGAGAGAGAGAATACTGTTCTCCGTGATTTGATGATTTAAGATGCAGCCGGAAAAGAGGGTGTACGCACACACGGGGGGTGGGGGTGGGTGGTGGTGGGGGTGGGGTGGCCCGGTTTGGTGATTGACATGAGTGACCTCAGTGAAATTGAAAAAAAAAAGTCCCAGATCCAGAAATGCACTGCCTTTAAATCCTTGACCTTTCAGTCTTATATATATCCTGTGAAATGGGCTTCTGCTCCTATACCACATGTGGAATGGGATGATTCCATGTTTATCCAATTCCGAACGGGAACCCATTTTGATGTTAGCATTACGTTATGCTTTTAGCTATTTAAAAATAGCAGATCTACAAGCTCGTATAGCGTGCCACTCGGTGGCGCGCTATATAAGCTTGTAGGTCTGCTATTTTTGAAAAATCGAAGAGCGACTGACATTTTTAGAATCTGATCTCAGGTCAGAATGGGTTAATCAGACCAGTGTGTGTCCAGTGGAAAAAACCTCGTATATGAATCTGATCTCAGGTCAGAATGGGTTAAGCATCAGGAAGACCTGCAGTTGGTCCGGTTCAGGCAGCCAAGCCTAACATAGCTCTGAGCACAATTTAATGTAACGGTTCAGTAAGAAAAGGCAGCTAATATTTACAGATCATTTTTCATGGTGTTTGCGTGTGCGTGTGCGTGTGTGCATGCGTGCGTGCGTGTTTTGATATAGCTGAGAGTCTCAGCTATCAAAACATGCACACATGCATGCACGGCTGGAAATCAGAAGTTATAGACGTCTACAGTGAGATAGGTGTTGAGCCACATTCAACCACATGGACTTATAGTGTAGCCTACCTATTCTCACCATGGTCTATTTCCACTCCAGTGAAAATATCTGAGCTCACAACACGCTGCCAAGTTGTGACAAGTTGTGAGCTTGTAGATTGGCTATTTTCAGCAGATCATTTCATTTGGTGTAGACTTCTAGGGGAAAATGAGGGGACCAAGTATTAACCCCTATGTGCCTGGTCAACTGAGAATAGGACTTGGGAAAGTTGTAATTGCAGTGTATACAGTTGGCCTACTGTATTTACATAAAGAATGGCACGCTCCCTTATGGCTGAGCCACCAGTCAAAATCGTTTGCATTCTCAAGAGGAAATGTCCCTCTAAAAAATTGCAATATATTAAACTATTTTTAGTAGTATAACTATAAACTCTGAAGTGAAATGGACATGCAGACTCTTGTAATGAAAAAGAAACATGCGGTACACACAGTAAGATGTCATAGCTAAGGTATTCCATTTTGTGTGACATGCCTAGGTGTCAACGGATATCTCAAAATCCCTTTCCCAAACATTCATTTGCAGGCAAATCAGCCATGGAGGCACGAACGGGGGAATAACAGAGATAATGTGATGCGTGATGTTGTCTGGGGCTTACTGAGGGAAATGGCAGTGAGCCCCTGAAACCATCTCTGCGATCAGTGCACATGGTCCCCCCTTCTAGTGTGAGATGGGAAAAGAGAGTGGGGGAGAGAAAGAAGAGAGAGAGGGAGAGAGAGAGATAGAAAGTGAGAGAAAGACAGGCCGACAGACAGAGACAGAACCTGAGAGAGAGAGAGGGGGGGGGGGGGGGGGGGTAGGGGGTTGAAGGATGGGAGAGACACAAAGAACAGCCCTTAATACTTCTTTCTATCTGAATGAAAATTAGGTTGCTCCCAGTCTTCAGGGGAATGTGAATGTTAGCATCCTCCATCTGCCTTTCTCTCTCTCTCTCTCTCTCTCTCTCTCTCTCTCTCTGTGTGTGGTGGCCACACTCGTGCATCACTGATGTACTGTATCATAGCTGAACCAGCAAAACAAAAAGTTTTAGCCTACATAAAAGTCCATGAATTCCTGACGAAAACAAATATAGTCTAGTTAATATAGTTCATATCCTGGTAGGAAATCCTCTAATGTGATGTAATGCAATGTTTCATACTTTCTGTGTTGTTCTTAAGCACCCCCCCACCCCCACCCACACCCCCAGTGACATGTGACAATGTGACATAGTACAGTACATCAATAAATGTACTGGTGAGATGGCGCGAACTAATTTCAATAACAACGGAAACCATTGAATAGCTATTATTCTCAGCACTAGGCACGTGTAGTCCTGCAATGCACATTTTGATCATTCAAGTTTGATTGCCAATTTTTACTACAGAGAAATTGATTTTGAGATCCATGCTGCAGTCCTGGAACAAGCAGACACATTAAGAGCAAACTGTAGTAATAGCCAAACTGTCGCATTTCACTCTTAGTAATATTTCACCCATTAGTTAAATTGATTCTTCCAAAGTAACACTACGTTCTCATTTCAGAGCTTGAAAGATTACTCTCACGAAATAATTAAATGACACGTGGTGTTGTCCGTAGTTCAGACATGCTCAGCTATGCTGTTCACCAACATTATCAGCTATTTTCCCTGATAAATACCCCTTTAATCAGTTCATATAGATTTATCTCCGGACAGTCATTTGGCAAGCTCTGCTAGTCATTGACTTTCTGGCCAAAGTGTAATCTTTACACCTCCAGTAGGCCTACCGTATGTGTGTTGCTCTTGTGCCAAGGTCCACATTGTCTACATGCGATGGATAATACAGCGCTGATAGCATTTGTTTTAGTCCATTAATCAATTGCATGGTTAGCAGAGGTAAACAGTTTAATGCCATCTTTGACCTTGGATTTAATTATTCACATGCCACTAATCTGTCATTCCATTTATGATCTGTATTCTAGTGTGGGTGCAGTTGAATACTGGAATATACATTGCAATTGTTAATTAAATATGAACCGGGTGGACACAGATTATCTGCGGTGTATGAAGTTAAAAATCAATCTAGGCCACATTAAGTAACGCAGCAGGGTGGACACATGGGACGTAAAGGCCTTTCACACATTCAGCAAAGAAAGGAAAGGAAAGGTACTATGTTTACCCAGGGTAACTGGACTAAGCTCAAGAACTTGTTTACAGCCAGGCCCTGCTCACAGAACATTTCATTGGTAGAGGTTCAATGCCTTGTCCAAGGGCACTTCAGCGGTGGTCATTTTAACGTGCCGTTCCGGGGATACGAACTAGCGACCTTCCGATATCAAGACTGCTCCGCAAACCGTTTGGCCACCGCTGCCTAAATATCAATACCTCTGGGCGTGACATAATTGGCTAACGGTGTATTTTAAAAGCGGGCGACAGCCTGACGTATTTTCCGGAAGTGCGTTATTTTGTCTATGGGATCCGGCAACTGCTGGCGATAGCAGGCGAAGAGCCGGAAAACGTGAAGATATTTTATCTTTGGACGACATCGTCCAGCGATAGCCAGTCAAATTCATTGTGTTGCTTTGTTTAGCCTCCATACCACCTATATGAAGACATAGGTAATGACAGCGGGAACGCCCCACTAGGATATTTGTTAAAACGTACTGTAACATCCAAGGGAAAATTGCAGATCTACTCTCAACGCATCGTCTTGTGACGCGTTGTGGGATTGCACGTCTGCTGTTTTCACTCTTTGACATACTACAACAATATATAGGTTTTAAGTTGTTCCATGATCACAGCTGCATGTGTGGGACTTGTGGCGAAACTCTCACATTTCTCTCTCCAGTGCACAAGTACACGGTGGCAGAGAGGGGAAGGTAATGAAAAACATGCACACAGGTCCATGTGGACGCGGTTCAGCGGACCAGATGTCGATGGTATCGTCCAGGTTTCGCTCCGTCTGTCATGCGTGCACAGTCTCTATTTATAGGAGAGCGCGCAGGAGGTGGGGGTGGTCTTCCCATATACTCTCCCCTTTTTCTATTCCCTTCCCCATCCGTTCTTATACAAGCCAAATTGCAAGCTCTTTCACAAGCCCCTCTTCTGGGGATGTGGGAGTAGAGGGGCGCTAAGGGGGAGGAGGGGGGGGGCGCTATTGGTGGAACAACCTGGAAATATGCAACCTTCTGCGCTGAACCCAGAGCCACAGAGGCACTGAAGTGATAAATGATCAGTGATATCACCCAGGTTCAAATCACATTCCTTCTCCTTCCCTCCCTTTGCCACGGTCACAGACTCCAGCAGGCTGCAGATGGAATTACCTTTCCTTTACTACACACATTCATGAGGAGGCTCCCTTGGCATATCGCTGATAATGACATTTCCCTGTAAATATGTACGCTACGGCTGGTAACCCCATGTGAACCTGCTGTAGAGACATCTCAGTGAGATGGAGTGTCTTTGACAAAAGTCAGAGAGGGCTTCTTCAAGATGCGCACTGAGAATACATGGCACTTCCTGGAGCACAGCACAGCACGGACGACCAAACAAACATTTACATAATAAGACATGTCCAGAAAATAAATATTAAGAAATTGTATTATTCCGTTATTTTCAATAGCTAAATAACAAAATGTTATGCTCTTGGTCAATATACTGTATGAGTTGGGTGTTGTGGTATGGTGATTGTATGTTATCAATTTACTTAATGTCAAGTGGATTTTATTCCATTATATTTTGTGTATTTCGTCTTTTTATATGATCATTTAAGCAAGTCAGGAACGATGCAGGTTGAAAACATTGTCTGTCTGTCTGTCGGTAGGTCGTGGGTGGACTAGACCGGTTGTCCAGGCCACTACAATCATGGTACTGTAAGTATGATGTCATTATCATGTCAGTATCACTGATTGATTGCATACTTTTGGTCATAAATGTAAACAGAGGTACAGTAAGACACACAGTTCAGCTCAGTGGGGGATCTCTGCTGTTTGAAAAAAAAGAAAACACCTAACTAAGAAATGTTCATTTTTCAGGAAAAGAAACCCCCAAAACACCCAGCTCAAGTGGAGTTAGGTTTTTTGTCGAAATGCTTTTAAATATCTTGGTTCAATATTTTTTTAACCAACACACAGACCTAAAAGGTGTTCAATAGAACTGATTTATGAAAAAAAAAAAAAAAAAAAAACATGGCTAAACGGGTAGAGCTGATATGACTGATAGTTTAAGGATGCAGTTAGGAGATTTTCGCCGAAGCACTTTGGCATGTATTAAACATGCCATTGGTTCAATATGTTTTCAAGAGTGTTCAATAGCATGGATTGTATGAAAAAAAGATGGGTGGTAGTCTTGTGCTCATATGGACGCTCGACTGAGCCGTAATAAATAAAGTTACTCGTTTAATTATTATAATGGATTACGCAAAGGTAGGTATTGACTTAATTGATAATGAAAAAAGTATATGAAGTTAATTTTAAGGCTTACTGAACCCAGTTAAATGGTTTAATATTAGTGCAAGCACCTCATTCCCCCTGCTGACCTTCTGATCATTTGGAATGTAGAGTGCAGGGCAGAAACGGGCTTAGACTGTGCTAGATAAGAACCTCCTCTGAATAGAATGTGGTTGCCTCAGCACTTTCTCAGAAGATAGAGGACTTAACATGTCACATTGGGATTATAGTTCACCAGACTTTAATAAAGTAACAGCGTGTTTGCAAAGTTCATATGAGCTTAATGTAGGGGTGGAAAAAATGGTTCAGTTGTTTAATGTGGATAATGATTGTCCTTGGATTGTCCGCCTTTTGTGCAAGAAAGATAGCAAAATCCACTTTGATGATGCTTTTGATAGGCCTAATGCACAGAGTAGTAGACCAATAGTAGATACCATGTGGCTGTGTTTCAGTCAGCCAACTATTGTTTTCAGATAAGAGCTGTTATGAGCAGTCGAGACGAATAACCATCTACTGTAAGTCAGGGGTAGGCAACCTGCGGCTCTTATAGGCCCTCTTCCGTGGCTCCCAGTTGCTACGGCAATTCATCATAATTTATTATTGCATTTGTAGTAGGCATAAAGTTATTCTTTCATTTTGATATTGCAAAACAATGTTGCCTATAAACCAGATAAAAATAAGAATCAAATTTAATGAAGGGAAATAGAAGATACATGTATTCATGATAAGACATGTTTGTTTTCACCACCAATGCTGCTGCATGGCTTGCTGGTATAGTATACTGCTTTGAGAGATTAGCAAACAATAATAAATGTAATATTGAAAGACCAGGAAAATTATAATTAAAGCAAACATATTTTGCGGCTCCAGATAGCATATACAGTATGTCCTGACATTTTAAACAGCAGCATAAAACCGTGCTTGTGTGTTGTGATGTGTGAGATGTGAGACGTCTAATAATGTCACTTTAGTTGCCCCCGCCAACTAAAGTGCACATATCACACCGGGTGCACAGCCAGTCCCCAAAATAAGGCGAGGAAAAACACCTTCTGAAATGCACCTTCACCTCCTATAGTTTAATATATTTACGAGTATGATTTCTGTGTTCATGGCGGAGTGCTATTTAGGAGCATGATTTTGATGCAGGTGGCTGTTACCCTATACTGCTGCTGACCCAGCACGTTTTTGGTCCATTTTGGCTGCCATAATCGCTTTGACTGCAAACACGTATAATCGTATATCTGTCTTTATTTCTGGTCAAAAAGGTCCATTGGATATCATGTCAGTATCATGGCTACTAGTCAATGTCATGGTCAGTATCAGCCTCCTACTTCTACTTCCCCCACTCCCTCTATTTGTTCTTTTCGTTCTCTCCTTCCCTCACGCTTCCTCCCTATTTTACGTTTTCTTTCTCTACCTTCCCTTCCCCCCTCCCTCCCTTTCTCTTGTGGGTTGGGTCCCTCCCAACCCACTTTTGCTTTCACTCTATCCCCACCTCAACTTCTCCCCCATCTTCTCTCTTTTACCATCTCTCTTTCCATTTCTGACACTTACCTTGAGGAGAAGCATATGCCACTTCGCAAAGGATTGCACAAGCATGCAAAAAGAGAAGGAATGCAAAGATTATGAGTATAGATATTGGGTGAGGTCCCAAAGGACATTTGAGGACTGCATCAGCCTCCACTACATCGCTGACTGTGTGTAATATCTAACCTGATAAGTGTGTAATGCCTCAACCCGTTTATCCACTGCAAGAAGGTTGGACTTACTAAACCCTGTGCTACATTTAGCAAACCTGCAGTGTTGCATTGTCTCATGAAGACACACATAATAATAATTGTGAATCTTCGGTTTGGCCCTTATACGATTACCTGGGTATAATTCAACTGGCGGGAGAAATGAAGACATTTGCTTTGTTTTTCCAGAGAGGAACTTGGAGTGCTAATTGGCCTCTTGCTGTGTCTTTGTAGGGCATGGGTGATGCTTCACTTTGCTGTATTCTCTCTAGCCAGTGATTGCAGTGGAGAGATAACAGCTGACAGTCGCTATAGAATTAATCATTATAATTAAAAGGGTTTCATGTGAAAATGGTCCTAAATGTGGAAGAAAATAAAATGTGTCATTGGGGATGGACATCAATCCATAAAAAAAGGTTATTTAAAATTATTAAAAAAATACATAATAAAAAGGCCTATCCAAACTGTCTTGGAATGGAATACTTTTCAGCTGTACAATTATGTCTTTTCGTTTTCTAAAAATGATTGGAAACAATTTTGATTATGAAAATTGTAATAATGGTTTCATGAAAAAAAAAAAATCTATAACTTTTGGCAGTGCTCACTTTCTTTTGAAGTATAAACACATTAATCACTTCTAGAAGGTCTCCGAAACCAATCCCAAAGGGTTGTGTCCAATCCGCAATTGATTCATTGGAAGACTGCAGAAGCCTTTTGCAGTCCATGGTGGCTGTGAACACTATGCAGTCCATAAGCCTTTACAGCCCAGGCAGCAACATAATTAAAGTCCCCTTCTTTGGTAAATAAAGCGTGTTCGGGACTCGACCATTTAACCCATTCTGACCTGAGATCAGATTCATACGAGGTTTCCACTGGACACACACTGGTCTGATTAACCCATTCTGACCTGAGATCAGATTCTAAAAATGTCAGTCGTTCTTCGAATTTTTCAAAAATAGCAGACCTACAAGCTCGTATCGCGCCACTCGGTGGCGCGATATGAGCTTGTAGATCTGCTATTTTTCAATAGCTAAAGCATAACATGATGCCAACACCAAAATGGGTGCCCGGTCAGAATGGGTTAATAAAAGCAGACATGTTTTAATTGGAATTCCAGCGAGAACAACATTGCGCCTACAATTGCTAATTATATGTGCTATGTTTTAATAATATCCTGGTAGTGCAATATGCAAATGCTAATTATTTCACATTACCGCGAGTTGTGATTGGCTTGAAGATTCATTTGAGCATGGTCTTGGTCGTATAGGAACCGAGATGAGGAAATAGTTTTACCGTATTTGAGCAGGCAGCCATTATTGCACAGCGCACACACAGCTTGATGGATTTCTCTCCACCAAAGTGTCTGAATTACTTCCCTGTAAGAATCTCTCACGCTCAGTAGTAACATTGTTTAAAATTCATGGCACCTTTTATGGCTTGATTACCACCGAGAACCATAGCATTGTATTTCAGCAGGCAGAGTTGTTCGCTTATTGCCCATTGTGGAAAATAGGTGGGAGTTGATTAAATATAATTGTATATTTATCCAGCATCTAGGGATCCATTTTCCAAGTTAATGTTTCATTCATAATGGAATGCTGACAGGTTGCACACTGCCTGGACGCGTTTTTCGGAAAACCCGAAAATTCCGTGCTCGGTGTGTGGGGACCTTTATGCTGTTCATTCTTCAAGCATGAAAAAAAGCATAAAAACTTGGTAAAAAGAGTACTTGATCTGTACCTGAACTGATGGCGGTTTCATGTGGAAAAGTATCATTTCTATAGTGACAACACTGACGGTGTGATTCACTGTGATTAAAATACTGCCACTATATATAAAAGAATACTGATATGATGCACACACACACGCACGCACGCACGCACACACACACACACACACACACACACACACACACGCACACACACGCTTTGAAACATGGTTAGATATTTGTGACAGGTAGGCAAATGTGAATCGAATGAATCAAGTAAATATGTTTGTTCTGTAGTAACTGTGGTTTAACACCATTCAAATGAGTACTGCATCTTCTTCAATAACTTTCAGATTTCAACCTGAGACTAAGGTATAAATATTGTATCGAATATTTTACATTTATTCAACCAAATGTTGTATTCATACAGATGGCGTTCGATCAGCTCTCGCAAACACCACTAAGTGTCTATCTGCTTTTTTTTCATGGACTGTCACCAACAGCACAGTAAATCTGATCCCAGCACAGCTGCACGTGTTTATCACCCACATACAGTTCATTACCACGCCGTGTTAACCCTCTTTCCCGGTAGTAATGGGTTAACCACGGTGTGCTGAGAGAATCACTACCACACATTAAACAGTAAACTCTGCTGTGACCATGGCTTACAGAGGAAAAGGCTAGCGTAGCTCCTCTCGGTTAGCGCTGAGCGTGTGCAAATGGAACATTTTGGTTACATTTGTACACGCTTACTGTACTGACCTCTTAGACAATGAAGTCCGTATAAGTGCCAGGATAAATGAATAACATTATTGTAAAATCCAGTACAGTACCAATTCATTTTTTCCTCTGTCTCTCTGTCATTTTATTGACAAATAAATTGAATACCAACCATTGAATATCAACGTCACACAACGTTACACTGAATTCAATGAAGCGCCCCGAGATGGCATTCAAACAAGGAGGGATGCTGGGCTATCTGTAGAACGTGATCCTGAACACAGAAAGGCATACATTCATAAAATAAATTACAATAAACACAATAAGCCAGTGAATGAATACAAAAAGAATTACTCAATTTGATTTCACCCACAAAGGCAGCTTGATTTGGTCACATTAAAAAGGTATTGCAAGTGAAAGTCTTTGGTTAAAACAAAGTTTTGTTTTGTTAAAGCTCTATTACCATATATTATCTGCTATATTCAGAGAGTGATAATTACTATAGTGTTCAATAACAGGGGTCTTCCCGACCCTCCATCTCCTTAATAAACAGAAGATACAGGTGGGTAGGCAATTTGATTAAAAGAGAGAGAAAAAGAGAGAGAGAGAGAGAGAGAGAGAGAGAGAGAGAGACCCCTTAGTGTTACTGAAGAAACACCAAGGCACTAAGCAATGATTGAAATGCCAGCTCAGTGGCCAGCTTGTGGTCAGAGTGTTCGCCCTGAGACTGGACGTTTGGGGTCATATACCAAAGACTGGACCCGGTAGGGACCCAGTGCCTCCCTGCTTGGCACTCCGCATATCAAGGGTTGGATTGGGCTAAGTCTCTGCGACTTGCAGTACGCTACTATAGCGTCATGTCCAGGGGGTGTACTTGTATAGTATACATCAAGCTGCCTCACGCTAACGAAACAGCTGCCTCATGCTATAAGGAAACAGGAGATAGGCTCCTGCCCTATGGCTCAGCAAGGCTTATACTTGACCCATTCTGACCCGAGATCAGATTCTAAAAATGTCTTCTATACATCCTGACAGTTTTCATTCTGACCCGAGATCAGATTCCAAAAATGTCTTCTATACATCCTGACAGTTTTCATTCTGACCCGAGATCAGATTCTAAAAATGTCTTCTACTGTATGTCAGTCGCTCTTCGATTTTTCAAAAATAGCAGACCTACAAGCTCGTAGCGCACCACTCGGTGGTTATTATTATTATTATCATCAGCTATCCTTCTAGTAAAAAAAAAAAAAAATAATTTACCAGGTGGGCTTAGTTGAGCAGTTTTCTCAGTTCTGAAGCTTCAGCAGCCATTTCCTCCTCGGTTCTCCACTTGGAGGGAACGTCCTCGTCTTCACGGTCATGCTTCTGCAGCTGCAGAAAAAGTAACATTATTGTATCAGTGGAAAAAAACGCTGACAACTGACCATCGCGTACAGAAATGAGATATGAGAACGTACAGGAGCAATATTATATGCTGATGCTAGTAGAACCTTCCACCATCATACTGTAGAGTGCGTGCGTGCGTGCGTGCGTGCGTGCGTGCGTGCGTGCATTAGCATATCAGTGATTCTCAAACTGCGGGGCCGGGTACCACTGGTGGGACATTTTTGTTTTCATCGTGATACGCGACAAGTTCGTTCAATTGATCCGAGGCAGAACACAATGAATTGATCGATCATTAAAATTAACATGCTCTGAAAATGCATGCCGCCCACCCATCAGACCACTTAGTATAGCCTGGAAACCAGACCAATCTGACATTGTAATAATGATAATAATAATAATAATTCCCTCTGCATATTTGGTCTGTTGTGATAGGATTTCACTCCCTCCGAAGTAGTGAGGGACCGACCAATCAGTATGAACATATGGGGCACGTTTATCACCAGAGGCATAAAAAAAAAGAAAATCATCATCATCATCATCATCATAACCTTTATTTCAACTCGTGGTACAGTCGAGGGGCATGCCCTCATTTTCAAGCCCGAGATTCAACACAATCATCAACAGAATGATATTCACACAATTATTATACTCCTTGAAATGCAGGTTCCACACAGAGATTCCAGACTAATATCGATGCAGTGAGCCAGTGATATTATTAGTGTGGCCATGCCAGATCTATGGACTTTGAAGAGATTTTCAAAACGGGGCCCTGATCCAGAAAAGGCTGAGAGCCACAAGCTCTCGGGAAGAAACCTTGTATCTCTGCAGAGGTAGCAACAATAGCCGATCTACAAGCTCACAATGTTGTGAGGTTGTACATGTACTAAAGTTTTTAAAAGTTAAAGTGGTTAGGCTACTGTAATTACGCCTCATATATTTAACCAATGAAAATGAGTAACTAACAGCAGCAAATAATACCTACAGTACGTTATTTAGTCACATTGGGAATACCGGTTCCATTTTCCATTTCCTGAACAGTAACATTTATGGATATACAAGGTTTCAACCCGACAGCAACGCTACGTGTACTACAGAGTACAGTATATATGCGTTTTGCTGCTATATGGATGATGTGATGAAGTCATTCAACATTTTAAGTATCACCCCTAGAGAACACAAATTCCTAGTCCTCGTGAGCATGGATGCACGGTCACGCTGAACATGGGTTTTGTCAGCGCTTCGCCCTAATGCAACCAAAGCCTGACTGAACAAAAGGAAACACAGGAAATGAAACAGATCAGTTATGACTGAGTAGCTGCTGCGTGCACGGCTGCTTGCCACCGGTTGTTCAAACAATTGAAAACAAATGTGTCCTGTGGGTCTGGACGGCGGTGAAAACCCCATGATGACAGAAAAACAACAGATGAAAACAACAACATCGCCCCTCAGTTAATCTTCCAAAGCATAAACAGAGGTGACATCTGAAACAGAAATGTGCCACCCCTCCAGGCGGTGTAAACATAGAAGAAGCATTATGGTCTATTGACGCAGAGAAAATAAGCAGCATTTTTTTTTTAAGAAAGAAAGTAGACATTGACTGTGACATTGGCTGGCTGGCTGCTGACTTCATACCGTATACCGACTTGCAAGGCTAAATTCTATTTCATAAACAAGGAACACCTTATAGTAGTGCTCCCACATGAGGCTGGAGAGATGTTTTAATAGCCAACGGGGGTCTGAGTGTGAACTTAATGGAGGGGGGAGCCATATAACCCGGTGAAATACAAACTATGTGAAACATAAAGCATCGAAACAGCGCAGGGTCAGATTTTAACAGCCTGGCCATCCCATGGGGAAATGTCATATACGTACCCATTGTTTAGACAATGTTAAGCCACGGGCTGAACCTAGAGGCAAGTGACCAGAAATGAGATCTCTTTCCTCCTGCCAGACTCGGAACATAAAACAAGCAGCACAACAAGCTCAGCAAAAGCGCCAAGACTTTTTATGTCCTCGAGATATGTTCACAGCACGGTTTGGCTCCGCGTGGGACAGATCAGCCGGACAATTGTGGCGCTAGTGTGGCCTAGTAAGTCATCAAAAAACCCACACAATTACAAATACCTAAGCGGAACGTGAGGCCATAGACAATACAGAGATAGTTTATGGCCTTTAGGAGTGGGGCAGTAAAATGATTCAGCATGTAATAGATTCTCAATGTTTTCCACGGCTGCCTCACCCCTGAACAGTCTTGGAGGCGAAATGCACCGGGGGGGTCATTACATCAATACGACGTCTCCTTCCAGCGCTGACAAGCGTGGTTTCTCTTTTGCCCGGCTACATTTCTGTTTCCGTGCGCAGCAGAATGTGACCCTGCATGGCTGGAGAGCTTGTCAGATCTGGCCTCGACCAAAGTAAAGAGGAAAATCGCCTGTCATCGGGACCACAGCGGTTGCAAAGGGGGTGTATAGGATGAGATGGGGGGGGGCATGGATGTCTGTGAAGGGCCAGGGGGAAATCTTCTGCCTCAGCCCGAACTGCACGGGGGCCCGCTTGAAGCAACGGCACACTGCTCCAACCCCAGCCAAGCCTTGTCTAAACCATCACATTGAGTTAGAATCTCCCCCCCAAAAGGATGTCTTCAGAGCAGAAGGACAGGATGTAATTTGTGCTGTATTGCTGTTGTTTGTACTGGTATAATAATGTTGACGGTATATCGCGTGTCCGCAGGAGTGGGTCGGCTGCATTCTATAGACCAGTTGAATGAACACTGGTGAGCCATCGCTTCACTCATGGAACGTTACCGGGATACAATAATTAAAAGAATTGACAACTATTAGCAGACAGAAAAATGTCATACTGCAGGAAGGGAATCCTTTTATAGCTGCCCCATATTATTCAATGCAGTTTCTATAGCTTAAAGATGAACCACACACACATCTAACAACGTAGCAATTGTATAGGTTCATGGTTTATTGTAGGGGATGTGTGTTTATATCATTACATTTCACATAACCAGATTGAAAAGTCTCCAAAAAGTGATTAAATCAAATCTGTGTAAGCCACTTAAAATTAAATGCACCACTTAAATGCACACATCTTTGACGAAAATCGCTGATCTGCAAGCTGTGTTAATTGTCGTGCCTATTATTTCTTCTGGACATACTGTACATGTACAGTACATTGAGCGGACATGGACATATCCATGGGGATGCATTGCTATGCTCCATGGCGGTCAATTAAGCTAATATCTTTCATACAGTACAAAAATCACACTGCAGTATATGGTATGGTCCGATACACACATAACAACTGTGTTAATAAGTGTTTTTATTTAAATATATTGCCGTTTGTTCACACACTATAAATTTACACCAAACGGAAGTCATGCAGGATTATTTCACATTAATGCAAATGCGGGTACGTAGAGACGCATCACACTCTGGGACTAATTTTGATTTAGGGCCTGGCTCAGTGCTATAATAAACACATTGAACAGTCTTTTGCTTGTTAGCGCTGCATAGTGTCAGTAAGATAATACTGTATGTTAAGCCATGCACCAGTATGTATGTTAATTCATATACTAGCACATTGCACGTGCTGGTTGGAGATTAACTGAGAAAGTTTGACCCTGCTATTGGGAGGACACCAAATGCTTGACAATGTCTAAAGTTATTAGGCGCAGGCAATGCAACTGACACTTTAGAGTAGTCTGGACGTCATTGAAATGACCTCTCTCTATCTATCGGGAGAGTGAATCAACAGACATACGACTTACTGATAGTAGCTTTAATGTTGTATATGGTATTGAAACATTTTCTAAATTCTGCGAGGCAGCACATTTGTAGAATCCTATACCTACTATACGTTACATAAAGCAGTGTTTCCCCAGAGAGACCCAAAAGAGAAATTGTCTCCCCGGGGGACTCAAACAAGTGAAAATATCCAACATAAGCTTACAATGCGTCACAGTGCGTCATAAATCCATGACGTAAATCTACTATTTCCACACGCTTTCACAGAGGAAGCATGTGTATACTAAATGAGCTCAACGTTCTATGGGTGTGGGATCAGAATCGGATTCAGAATCCGTGCCACTGCCATTGAATTCAAGCTATGAGAAATGCATTAACCCATTCTGACCGGGCACCCATTTTGGTGTTAGCATCATGTTATGCTTTAGCTATTGAAAAATAGCAGATCTACAAGCTCATAGCGCGCCACCGAGTGGCGCGCTACGAGCTTGTAGGTCTGCTATTTTTGAAAAATCGAAGAGCGACTGACATTTTTAGAATCTGATCTCAGGTCAGAATGGGTTGATCAGACCAGTGTATGTCAAGTGGAAACCTCGTATGAATCTGATCTCAGGTCAGAATGGGTTAAATAAAGTATTGCTCAATGGACATTATGGGTACAGTATGTGCGACTGTGATTGACAGGCATTGCCCCGAGGACATGCAATGACTAGTCACATGGGTTGGGTTACTTATTCAATGGAGTGATGGAGTGTGGGAAGAAGCTATTCTTATGGACGGTACTGGTGTACCGTGCTCTCCAGTTGTTCTGAAAGTGGGGTCCTTGAGGGGGTTTGCAGGGCGTCCCCAGCAAACCCAGCAAAAGCTTGTAGATCTGCCATTTCCAAGATTTTTGGAAACATTCTTAATGATAATTAATAATTTTGAAATGTTTTAACAGCACTAATCTTGTTCTCTGGCACAACATCTTTTCAGATGGGTATCAGCGGCCAAAGACATACAGTTCAGCATACATTTGGGGGTCCTTCACATGAAAATGTTTTTTTTTTTAGCAGGGGAGGAGTTTGAAAAAGCTGTGGCCAGGAAGCGTGTGGCCGGCAGTGATCTGCTCTGCCCACATTCTGGCTCTAGGATGAAGGCAGCCAAATCAAGATATGATTATGCACAGATGGTCACCGGAAATACTACAATTTGTGACATGTTTCAGAATGTAAACACCAGCTGCTTTTTCTTTTGGTTCGTTCCAGATATAGTAGCCTACTTTTAACGAATGCTACCTTTGGACTACATTACTAAAGATGCATTAGTCTCTCGCCAGCTCAATCCATGTTCTTTTGCATAGTCCTGTGTTAGCATTTCAACGCTACGCCTACGCGCGCCTCGACCTTGGCCCTGCGTCCTGAGGTGGACAGGCCGGAGCGCACAGGTAGGGCGGGGGTAAGTATGACTCTCTTAAGGTCACAACCAGACATTTCACAACATTACAGCTCGCTCTGAGAAAAAGATGTGAGCAAAGGAAACAGGACGGATGGACGGAAGGACGGACGGACGGACGGACGGACGGACGGACGGACGGACGGAAGGACGTACAGAAATATTCTCCACGCTATATATTTTAATGCTGATATTATCAGCATGCGTTAGGCATTTATGGAACTCCGAGTTCCCCGAAATCCCTGATGACAAATCCCAGATGACAACTCCAACTACATCATTAGCGAAAGTAGCTGTGACAGTTTTGCCCCCAGCTGTTACAAAGCTGCTAGATGTTAGCCGGAGCATTAAACACCAATCCCTGTTGAGGCTAAAGTCATTTCAAGGCGACGGCTGATGGAGCCACAAGCCTCGAAAACATTTGAAAAAACCAAACTCCTTCTCGTCCGTGCCAAACAAACATGGCCCCGACTCCCAAGACAAAACTGAAGCGCGAGAACAAAACAGCCATCCTTTAGAAAACAATAGGCAATAAGAACACATTGCATTCGTATAATATGCATGTGTATGACTTTGAAATTTCCTTGGACTATTGATTGTGATGTGCTGATAAACTAAGGCTCATCAAGCATTCATCAATGCTGTTTGTTCTAACGGCAATACCCAATACCCAAAGCCTGCTTGCAATGTTGATTCAAAAATAATTAGAAATGCATTTACAAAAAAACAAAAGATAAATCATATAATTATAATGTCAGTGGTGAAGTCATATACTGTATACCTTTATGGTGCAAATGTTCTATTCTTAAGGATACAAGTTACAACAAATCATAAATACAGTTAGCTACTGTAACTGCTACTGGACAATTACGAGACACAAACTTCAACTTATATTGATATAAGAGTATGTTAAGTGATATCTGGGCGGCGGTGGCTCAGGGGTAGAGTGCCTGGATGGGAACCGCAAGGTTGCCAGTTCGAACCCAGGCTCCCCCAGAGTTACTGTCGAAGTGTCCTTGAGCAAGACACTGAACCCCTAATTGCTCCCGATGTGCTAGTTGGTGCCTTGCATGGTTTCCGCTGCCATCGGTGTGTGAATGGGTGAATGTAATGCACAATCTATGTAAAGCGCATTGGATAAAGGCGCAATATAAATGCACCATTTATATCTATGTAATTTGATGCACTGATGTGTTTATATCTCATCATTTGTTTTACCCAGAGTCACTTAATGATGACACTGTATACTGTAAATGGCACGGTTTTTGTATTTTAAAAAGTGCTAATGTGCCACTTCACTTTTGGACTCCAGGAAGAGTATATAGCCTTCACTGTGGTGAGGACTAACGGGTGATCCGTAAAAAAACAATAAACTTCAACCTTGTTATCATTGTGATATGCCAATGATGTGCCAAAGATGGCCAACAACACAGTAAAGAGAGGGAGAGTCAGAGAGACTGAGAAAGAAGTGGATTCTGGGGCTTCTCTCCCTTTCGTGTATCTAAGCGAAGGGAATTACGCTCCCCTGGTGCCTTCACCAGCAGCTGTGGTGGTGTCGTCCAAGCATGTGCTGGCGTGTGCGTGCGTGCGTGCGTATTTATGCCTGCGTGCGTACCTACTGTATAAGTGTGTATGTGTGTGCAAGCACAAGAGTGTAACCGTGCGTTCGTGCGAGCGTGCGTGCGTCCCTGAGGCCCTGTGTTAAACCTCTTTAGTGCAGTCCCACTTCTTAGATGTGGGGCTGCCAGTTGTAGACACAGAAACCCTGCTCACTGTGTCAGTGATGAACACGCCTATGCATACTAATGTCCTGTGTGTGTGTGTGTGTGTGTGTGTGTGTCTCCATCTACCCACAGCCAGCCAGAGCACCCACTGGCTCTAACAGGCTGGGCTTATACCTAGTCGTCCGACGGTGTCGCGCACCGATAGGCAATCTACAAGCTCAGAACGGGCCACGCTGCGCCGCGTACTGAGCTCAGAACGGGCCACGCTGCGCCGCGTACTGAGCTCAGAACGGGCCACGCTGCGCCGCGTACTGAGCTCAGAACGGGCCACGCTGCGCCGCGTACTGAGCTCAGAACGGGCCACGCTGCGCCGCGTACTGAGCTCAGAACGGGCCACGCTGCGCCGCGTACTGAGCTCAGAACGGGCCACGCTGCGCCGCGTACTGAGCTCAGAACGGGCCACGCTGCGCCGCGTACTGAGCTCAGAACGGGCCACGCTGCGCCGCGTACTGAGCTCAGAACGGGCCACGCTGCGCCGCGTACTGAGCTCAGAACGGGCCACGCTGCGCCGCGTACTGAGCTCAGAACGGGCCACGCTGCGCCGCGTACTGAGCTCAGAACGGGCCACGCTGCGCCGCGTACTGAGCTTGCACGTCGCCTATTTTCGGTAAACGACACCGGCGGCAACTAAAGCATAAATCTGGCTTAACCCATTTTGGACTGATTTTCTGAAAAACCCATGTTTCTATGTCAGCGGTGCTCAACCTTTTTCATGTCAAGGACCCCCATAATTATCTCTATTGGGCCACGGACCCCCATCTCAAAATATGTAGTTCCAGGGACCCCCCCCCCCCGGAAGCAAGCTTCTGGGTCTGCTATTTGTCAATGGCTAGATTTTAACACCAAAAGGCGTTCCTGCCTAAAATGGGTTAAAGAGGCTGTAGGAAGAAAAGTAGTACCACCACTGTGAGCCTAACACTCACTGTGTCGCACAGTGGTTCATACACGCCTAAGGACAGGTTACATCTGCTGGAAGGAACCGGGGTGATCTGCCAACCTTAGTTCCCCCCGCCCCCCGTCCCCCGTCCCCACCCTCCCCGCAGCGCCTATTGTAATGTTTAAATTTATGGTCTTATTAATGACACAAATGTGAAACCGAGCACTGTAATGTGTTTTATCAGCGCTCCTTGACATTTAACAAGACACTCCAACTAAAAGGGAGGCAATACGAGGCCTCGGAGGGGTCCTGACAGGGAGGAGACCTCACCACGTGCACCGTGCTAGCGTCGCAAGGTCAGGCTAGAGGTCGTCTAGCAATCATTGGGGGGCAAAATGAGCTCCAATGGGAGGTCTTTGTTCCCGAGGAGAACACAGGGCGCCACTCATTAGGTCATTTGTCATGCTTGATAGACCCATAAACAGGTGTCTGTGTGGAATTAATATCCCAGGGATATATGAATTAAAGATTCATTCTTAAAGAGGAATTACGATAAGAGCAATTTGTACGGGACAGAGGCATTTAGTCATAATTTGGGCTCTAAGGGCATTCAAAAAAGGTCGCCAAGATGTCTTGTTCAACAGATTCAAGATTCAATAAGTATACAGTATGACTACCAGATTCTAATTGTTTGTTATCAATCGCAGTGTTTCTCAACCTGGGAACATAAAAAAATCATAACATTTTAATTTCATTTTTTTTTCTCCATAAAAATAAATAAAATACTACTACTACTACTATTAATATCCAGCCGATCACCAAACGTATACCTTAGTTACGTCATCAAGAACGGTGGTCCCTGATTGGCCGACGGACAACGACACACCCAGCTGATTACTAGCCTGGGTTCCACCCTGATTTGCTGCGTTCTGCGGGGCTGAAATGTCACTTGCGAAGTGACGGAACGCAGCAAATCAGGCTGGCTGATTACAGTACTTACAGTACTAGCTGATTACAGTAATAACTAGAAACTTGCGCCTTGAATAAATCCCATTTTGACCTGAGGTCAGATTCTAAAAATGTCTTCTACATCCTGACAGTTTTCTGAAAAAGCCATGTTTCTGTGTCAGTCGTTCTTCGATTTCTCAAAAATAGCAGACCTACAAGCTCGTAGCGCGCCACTCGGTGGCGCGCTATGAGCTTGTAGATCTGCTATTTTTCAATAGCTAAAGCATAACATAATGCTAACACCAAAAGGGGTCCCCGTCAAAAATGGGATAATAATAAAAAATATATATAAATAAATCTAAACAAATTGTCATCACACATACCAACTATATGTCATTGCTCCTAATGTAAACATGTACCTCTGTGATCATTTCCAAGTTGTTTGACTGCGCCAATAATTAATATTAAAATATTGAAATATTTGATTATCCCCGCATCGACGACGCCAATGCAAACGTCGGCGGTCTCCAGGAGCAGATCGACCGCGCTCGCCGGGCCCACGGCTCCCGCCAACGCCACTATAGGCCTATACCACGTGGCACCAAGCCGCTCGTTATGACGACGACTACAGCGGCGCGCCGTTGAACAATAGGTGGCGCCACCGGCCCAGCGACGCGCCCCGGCCACCTTTCCTATGTGCGCCAGCCAACAAGGGCTTCCCTCCACCTCGTTTCCATTGTATATACTCTTATTAGAGTGAAAGACCTGTAAGGGGTCCATTTGGAACCACCACCAAGGAACCCTGAGGATATACCTGGACCCCACTTTGAGAACAACTGCTCTATATACATTAACAAACATGGAACTTTTTAGCGAAGCTGCCTTTCTTTCATTTCACCAATGCACGCCTGGCAAAAATATGGACGGACACAGTAACTTTGTCTCGTAGGTGGTCTAAAACAAAAATAAATCCTTTGTAAATATGCATGTGTGCACTCACACTATAGTGATCGTGCGCATATGTGAAATGTGTGTATTGAATTTAGCAAAACTCATGTTCCCTCTTTCCATCTCACTTCTTTGCCTTAAGACTAAAATAGAGATGGCAGCTGTGAGAGCAAAATCTTTTAATCTGCCGTTGGTAATTACCTATGGCAATCTGCCTTTTTCCAAGGGATAGTTCCATGAATCTCATTAGCAGCAAACCTGATAAAGTGTCTTTGGGTTGGTATTCTGAATGGATTGATAACACGCGCCAGTCCCTGGCTCACCGTTGCCAGGTCTGCGAGGACTTCACTGGTATCTCAAAACCGCTTCTTTTTGTTTAGTTTGCAGAGCTTATAAGGGCATGTTCCTATGCTGGAAATATCCAGACTTGTCACTTGATACTAATGTCCTTCCTACTGAAATAAGCATACAGGGGACTTATCCAATTCGAGCATGCGGTTGAAATGATTGCATGCGAGACTATAGCAGACATTTTCATGCTTTGATGTTTGGTCTGTAAACCTGCAGCTGTAATTTTCTGATTAATACAGTCAGCATGAGAAGGCTTTGTTCTTTGCTAAAACATAACGGGGGAATGAGAGAAAAATTGCCAGTTTCCAAGGCTGTTTTATGGTCAGTACAAAGTCCACATTTTAGAATAGAATGTGTGTGCAGATTGTTTTTTATTCATCATTTCAACTCATATACTCATTATAGATCTCTAGTATTGTGCCAATGTCATGTAATTGATGTACCTTAGCATAAACATTGAAACTTATTTGATCTTGTGACAACAATACAATGCAGTGGCTTTGCAATAAGAGCAAACAAAAATCCCCATCCACTTATTGTCCCTGTGAGCAACAGTTATATGCACGTCTTATGCGATAATAATAATAATAATAATAAACAATGCCACCCTCTTATGGGCAACCGCTATTTTACAAATCGTGCTGAGCGGAAACACTCACAGAAACATTATTTAGCACCTGTGGAGTGTTCATATGTTAACAACACATGTCATGCCTTAGAGACGTATAATCTATTTACGTTCTATCGCATTGAACGCTTGTATGCCTTAGTAGTAAATCTAAGTTTTAGATCGTTTTATATCGATATGAAACGGTCTCGCTAAGAATCAACGTTTAGCCCTGAGCCGGTTGCTATAGGCAACGCCTTGCTCATGAGCCACGCCCGGCCGGTTTCCTGCTCGCAGCATTATACTTCTGTTTTAACGGTCAACTTTGAATGCTGTATTCTTGGAAACTATAGGGCGCTGTCCTCCGCGGTGATGATCAGATCTGCGAGGTTCAGGGATCGTTTCTGATTTTACACTGCATCGTGATTACAATATTAACATTAGATAGAAAGATAGCTATTGCGCGCTACAGTATATGTATATATACAGTATGTATGCCATTAATGCTCCGACAGATAAAGTGCCAATGATGCTTATATCAATGAGGCATGTCACATGGAAGGTGTGAGGATTGTTAAGTGTCAAACCATCTCTATGTTTAGCTATGGCTAGTTTACCAACAGGGTATAGAACATTCATCGCTAATTATTTTCTCCTCATCCATATTCTTTCTGTTTAAAACACTGACATGCACCTGCTTATTAAACAAGACAGGACTAGTGTTGTTTACAACCTATTATTTACAGGATATATGTAGCTTTGTCGTATGACAGTGTCATGGAAACCAAAAATTGCCAATCTGCTATTATTGCTTTCTTGAAAATGATTGAACGTTTTTGAAAATGTTTGAAACTTATAACCCCGGTCCAAAATAGGGATACCAGGTCATTTAACCATTTAACATTTAACCAATGAAGGGTATTATGAAGAGCTTGTGACTAAATAATGACTACACTGGAACACAGTTTTGGACATATATCACGGTAAACGGTTTCCACCCGACAGTATAAAATACTGCGAAACACGTATGAAGTCGTCAATGCGGGGATGGATGCCATTTTGTGATTCAGTGGTCTATGCCCTGCCTGCGTCACTGCTTGGAAATAGAACGGAGCTCTGCTTGGAAATAGAACTGAAAGACTCATCTGCGGGTTTTGACGCGCCCACTTGACGCCTCCAGTCTGTCTCTGCAGCCACTGAAAACCATCGGTGCGTTTCTGGCTCCTTCTCTCTGTCGGAGTCTTTACTCTCACATTATGCTCTGCGAAGGCATTTGAAAGCCGAGAAAAAGTTTTAATTAAAAAACAAAAGTGAACGCACTAGATAAGTTTGACAAAGAATATTGCTTTTCTTTTCTCAGAACATGAAATGTAATTTGTGCCGTTTCTGCACGCTATATGAAACAGGCTTGTGTTGTGGATAATGGCAAAAGCACAGCGTGCTATACTGTGGGGACAATTGTCTAACAAGGTACCTATTCTGGGGCAAAACATGATTGAAAATAGCAGATCTACAAGCAAAAAAAAATATCTAAATGCTTTACAACATGCTGCGAGCATGTGTAGAGTGGCTTTTTCCGGGGAATGAGCTGTCTTCCTCCCAGGAATGGTCTCTTGACTTAGGCTACATCACAAATTCATGGCATCAGGCCGCTCTCAATATCAATAATTCTAAATGAATTAAAGTATACGCATATTTCTTGAAAAGTATGAGCTGAGTCACAGAATGGAATAATAACACTCTGACCTTTCCTTGGTTAGTGTTTCACAGAAGCATGATCCGTTTTCAAAAGTAGAATCAGTGGTCACTACAGGTTCCCCAAGTGAACAAAGGTGATTGCTGACCGTGCAAAAATATGTACAAAGCCCCGACCTAACCGACCTTAAAGATGAATTTGAAATAACTGATACTCAACCTAGAAGTAGGCACAGATTTAATCAAATAATTCCATAGTGCCTTTTCCCCATTGAAGTGAGAAAAATAGCTTGTTTTTGTAAGCCAGTACAGTGTGGTAGCCTACTATAACGTGAATAGATAAATGCAACAACAAAATACACATGCCCAGGCATGCACCTTTGAAGGTATAACCACATATTGCAGAGCGAAAGCATTCAACTGTTTCACCGTTCGCACTATATCCTCAAAAGAGGACTCGGAAATACCGAGCGGGAGAGAGAGAAATTGCACTTGATTAACCCCTGGCAACCCCATTTTCTCCTATGGCGACTGAGTGTCAGACTGCTCGTGGGCCGCAACCCTGCAACGTTGGACGGGACATGCTTTCATTAAAACGTGACCCCCTGGGGTGACCGAGAGAGGTCACCCTGACCTCAGAGCCATCTCACACAACCATGGAGGAGATAAGGAGCGTTCCATATAGGTACTGTAGCCAACGCACTCATAGGCGGCAGTAAAAACTAGCCTATATGGAAGCATATGGCACCAGCCAGGATCATAAATGAGACCGGGCTGGGTTAAGACCCTCCGTCTGTCTATCAAACTGGGATGGAGGGAGGATAGGACGCCCCTGACCTGCTGCCGCCTCGTCTTTCCCTCATTGTCTCTAGTCCACCTGAATAATTGTCACTGTTCATTATACGTTCATATAACTTTTATTTTACACAAAGCAATGACATACTTTATAGATATATGCAAAACTCATAACAAATACATATATATGTTATTCCAAAGCTCTACGCCTATATAGCCTGCTGTAAGTAAGCTAGTGGACTCATTAGGGTTAGGTTAGTTATCTCCCGTTTCATCTTTTAATTAAATCGGACCACCTAGATTGACTTGACGTAAATAAATAAACTTAGCTCGCGGCTCAAATAAACTCCATCAAACAGAATGTTTTAAACCTCAGACCGTTTTCATTAATTCATGTCCGTTTCTGAATAGCATTCTGGATGAAAAGAATGAGAGCAATCACAGTTTTAAAACTGCATGACTCTCTTGGATTTATGCTACCACACCCTGTTTGACGCACGTGCGTAGCGCTAGTCCGATGACTGACGTCCCAATATTCCGACCATATGAGCCCCATACTAACCCCATCCCCAAACCCTGACCCTAACCATAACCGCACGCGGAAGACACGGGTGAGTCTTAACTGCCCCCCGCTTGACGTGTGGTAATTAGTCTCGGATGACTTCATCACTTGCCAGTGTCGCCATCGCAGGTAAGAAGCTGTTCTGCTGAAGGGAACAACATTAGCCTTGTGATGTTGACGTTTCTCTGACAAATTAAGACCCATAGTTCCATTGGCAGCAAAAGCTCATTAGACTTTGGTGGCTAAATTGTTTTAGCTAAGGAGCTTGGAGCTAGTAGTGTGTGTCACTGGCAGTTGGTGTTATGGGACTGTCTTTATTGCAACTAATGAATTAGATCTTGTAAAAGTTTTACAACTAGGAGGATGGGTTGTCATCCTAAAAGTTGGGTAATAAACTCAGTCATATAGGAGTTACAGTATTATCTTAAGCTGCAATTAGGGTTTGGGGTATAGGGTGTGGGACTCATGACTGTAGGACATCTAACCTAACCAATGCACCCCTCCTTTCTCCCCTCTACAGTCTACAACACATCTCTGCTGAGAATAGCCAATCTGCAAGTTTGTAGACCAGCTATTTTTGCAAATACTTGCCCCCAGAATATACTAGGGGCATGAGCTTAACTATGATTTTGACAAACAACATTCTATTTTCAAATTTCACTCTTTCGCTCTCTATTCATGTTTGTCTTTCACTCTTTCCATCTCTCAGTGCCTCAGATCATTGGCTCTCTCCGCTGTATGCAAAGTCCACATTATAAGCACCACGCTGTTATGCGGTCTGCATTGAGCTAATGATGTGTGCCTAGAGAAATCTGTCTCAATATCTGTCATTTACCTTGACGAATGACGTCAGACCTTCCTTTCAGAGAGAGAAGATTACTGAAACAGACAGTGAGTGTGGCCTAACTGTGAACTTCACAAGATAGCAGCTTGATTTAGAGAATTAATGGATTCCTTTTCATTAAGGCCTGCCACCATGTTATTCCTGGTTTGGAGGTGCTTTGTTTTTTATTTTTTTGTTTTTTTCTCCAAATGAAAAATGCCACCACATAATGAGAGAGCTGTCTCCTTCCCTAACACAAAGTGACTGGCCGTCAACACGAGTTACAGAAGGACACAGAAACGCAGGATAAACATGATGAGAGACTGTGAACATTGCTTTGAAATGATGAGTGTTTTCATGTACATACAGCTGCCAAGGACATAAAAATAGTCTGCATGCTTCTTCAACAGTAAAATGCTTTAAGTTAACTTAAACAAAATTTCTCCCCCAAAACAAATTCCATAAAGGAGTTTTACCACCTCAAACTTGGCTCTCTGTCTTTGCCCACATTTAGAATAATCCCAGGAACTATTATATGTCAATTAGAGACCTGCGGATGGCGGATTTAGCCGTGGTTGCTGCAGATAACCGCAGTCTAGCGTGGATTTGGGTAATTAAAATATATTATACATTTATATTGGATAAACCGTGGGTGAAATAATGCAGGACATAAATTAATGGCATCAATCTATAGGCTTATTATATAGCTTTTAAAATGCACAACATCTCGGCAAATTTATAAATTGGAATAATGAATGAATGCGTTTGGATAACGGGCGGATTATAAATACACACACATGGAGTCGGGTGCCAAAAAGCTCATGTCAATACGTTTAGAAAGAAATAGAAACATAGACACAACCCCTCATTAACTATTTTTTGCCACGCTAAGTGGCAGCAGAGTGTAGCTAAGCCTTGCCAGGGGATTATTAGATTTCTCCTCATGTTCATGTCCTGTACCAGCCTCCAGACCAGGAGGCTATCATTAGCATTAGCTCACGCTGTTTATCTTTCGCCAGAAACGTTAACATGTTGGGAGCGATGTGGTACAAAATCACAAATGACATCCGAACCTTGGATGCATGGCGATCACCATGGACAGCGCTTGTATTTCCCCAGAGTTATAAGGCTTTGAAAATCCTACTTTGAACGGAGGTGTATGGGCCCCGTCCGTGTGCAAAGGTCCTGGTGTTGGGGGTGACGTGGGCGTTGCCTATAGCAACCGGACTAATGTTAAAAGCGGATATTCGGCTCAACCACTTCATATGGTGTAAAGAGGGGGGGGGGGGGGGTACGAATATGTCATCATGGCTTTGCTTCGCGAACGACGATCTAGGGAGGCGGATGTCCACGTCTGCTGCAGGCACGTTGGTGCATGATGAGGTACCGCTTTAGCTCTGCCACGACCGCTGCAGGGAAACGAGTGCTCTGATGTTTGTGCTTGTGCTGCATTCCAGTTCTTTCCTGTTCTTCTCTTTTCTTCTTTTTCGGCGCGTCGGTGGCATGACGCCAAGTCTCACGATTTGAGGCGAGGGTATAGACTGGTGCTGATCAATGTGACATGCACGGGAGGGGATTTCTTTAGACAATCTCTTCTTTGGACCACCGATGTTACGATGGCCAGAGGAGAGTTCACCGTATACAGTACAATCTACAATCTACACACAAAAAAAGGAGTTAATATGCTAATATATAATCAACATGCTCTTCCTGCTAGGCCTTATATGTCACACCTCCAACGCTGCCCATTGTGGACTACGCAAGTACGCATGCAGGCTTCCCCGAGCCAGGCCTTTACATGGCCGGATAATAAAAATCACACCCGTGTGAAGTGAGGGGCGCTCTTGTCCTCGCACGTCATCCAATAAAAAATGAATATACTTCTTCATGAATTAATTTGTCAACTTATGTTATTATCTTTTAACCATGATACAATGTTTAAAAAAACTCATCTTTTCACCATGATCATGTAAGATGACAAGTGAATTTATGTGATATACTGTATATATAATATATAGATAAAATTATATATATCACATCGGCTTTTCAAAATACAGTGCAACTGTTTTAATTCAGCTTGGGGCTTATCAGTCGCAAGCTGAATTAAAACAGTTGCACTGTATTTTGAAAATCCAATTTGTTCAAACACATATGACATAAATTCTCCATTCATTGTCAAATGTGACACAGGTTAAGGACTAAAAGCTTTATAGGAGGCCCTCAGAAATGTTTTGCTGCAGAGTCATCAGCTGGGACCACTGCTATTTTCACTGCTGTTTCTGAGTCGTTTCACATCCCTAATCTCATCCCAGAGAACTATCAGGCTCTCTTTCTCAGACTCCTCTGCTTAACTCAACGCTTGCGGAGCTACCTTTTGCTGCTTGCCACCAGGTCATGAATCTTTCTCCCTCCTCTCATTTGTCCTTTGCTGCTGCTTCTCTGATGGTCACCTCACCATGCCTGCTGTTGCATTCTTCATACAAGAAAGATCTCCCCAAACAGGTTTAGCTTGGATTCCACTGACCCGTGTAGTGCACTTTGCAGCCCTTGGCCACTTGATCTTGTTGGTTCTTCAGGCTCCTGGCCCTATGCCACGACTCTGTTCTTGGGCCACTTTGGTGTGCTACTGGGTTCAATATCCCTTTCTTCCTCGTCCCTCCAGCCCTGCCACTGGGACGTTGGGGCCGATGGCACTGTGGTTGTCTTGGCCTAGTGTCTTGGACTTGGATGGCTGCGTATCTTTGGTCCGACATGCAATAGTCCGACACCCTACCCCAAACCCTAAACTAACCCTAACCGCACGCGGAAGCCACAGGTGAGTCTTAACCGGCCACGTATGTCGGGGCCACGGGTGAGTCTTAACCGGCCACGTATATGTGTTAAAGGAGAATTCCATACTAGAAGGCTTTCTTACCTTTATTTGTAGTTGTTACGTCCCCACCAAAGAGGTCCAGGTGTTATTTAGTGCAAAAGTGCATAAGCCACTAATGGACCACAAAAGCCAAGTCTTCTGTACATTATGGCAGTGATGAAGATAGCTTAAAGTGGTGCTATTATGATTTACATTTGAGCTTGACGTTATAATTTCTTCCCCTACCATAAGCCCTCAATTTCCATCGCAATAAGTAGTAAAGTGTGCCGCTTATACGCTTGGGAAGAGAGGATATATACAAAAAAAATTGAGTGATGAAAATAAGCGAATTAGCACAACACACCATAGCCCCATTAAATTCAATGCAATTCATTGAGGGCTTCTAGCATGGAATTATCCTTTAACCGGCCACATATGGGTCTTAACTGGCAACGTCTGAGCCATGGGTGAGTCTTAACTGGCCACTTATTACAGACTACTATTGGTACGTCGGACTAACGTATATGCCCCCCACCTTGGGTCCCATTTGTCTGACCTGCCTTGCATGTCCCCTCAAAGTTGCATTTTCCCAATTACACCCACACATCCTGAGGAAGGTCAGACTCCGTCCATTGTGTAGGCCCTTCTTTCATCCCGCATCTCTCGGAGGGCCTTTGGGTTGCTGTTTTCGTAGTGAGAGTTGGGTGTGTCCTCTTGGGGAACTAGAGGGTAGGGTTTCTCCCAGTGCAGTCTATCCTGCTGCCACCAGTCTCTCCTGGTTGTCCTCCATTTTCCCATTGGACTTCCCGGGACCAACTTGCTCCAGAAGTGCATTGTTTCATACAGATGGTCGTGCTGCTATAGGCCTTGGGCCTGTCCTATACCTCCAACGGTGCTCATGGTGCACTAGTATGAACAGCACCTCTTCCCCCGAGCCAGGCCTTTTTTGAACGATTCTTATAATGGTTATGGGATGCTGTGGTTTTACTCCGTAGTTTCCCTCCATCTTTGCAGTGCTCAGTTTATTTACAGCAACGTGCCTCCTCCTCCTCAAGCACGGTGAGCACATGCGCATACGTGTGTATACGCACGTGTGGACATGCAGAGGTGTCCACGGTGACAAGAGTCCCAGAGGACCGCTAGACAATCTGGTGTTTGTCACAACAATCCTGTCATCCTCTTTTGGCCCTGAGAAAACTAATTGCTCATCATGGTGACTTTGGCCACACTGTTGTTCGTGCCCTATATATTCCTTCCTGGTCGTGAGAGTAAGCAGGAAGTGCAGAGGAAAAGGGGGGCAGTTATACAGGAGCTGCCGACTTCTAATTGAGCCGGCAGTGCTCTGTGAGCCTACTCTGAGCTGTTCATTGTGTTTAAGGGGCTGTCAGTGGGTGGGATAGTCTTAAATGCTGACCCACCTGGCCCGGCCAAGACTTTGTCTCCTACTCTAAACACTCGTCAGCAAAAAAACAAAACAACCACTGATTTAAAACTACAGGGCCTGTTTTAGGGAGCGGGTGATTTGAGTGCAAACACACGCACAACAAAAACGCCCACACAAGACAAAACGAATGTGTTTATTCACAGTGTGCCTACTCAAACAGGTCTATGCGTCCACACAAACTGTATATGTGGACTATACCTAACTTAATAGTTCCCATTTTTACCTGGCCCCGACAGTTTGTGCTCGACAGTTTTGCCGGTGACGGTACATTTGAGAGCACAAGGGGTTATGTTGTTCTGAAATTTCGCGTTAACCTATCGCACTTTAAATTTGCATAATAACATCAGCTGTTTCACAGATGAGGCTTATGCAGCCATACTGAAGCACTACTTAAGGACACGTGGGCGGGCCGTGGCTGAACATCAGCATGCCTGCCTATCCACCCTCATGAATACAATGCAGATTCTGGATGAAATAAACACTCCATTCTTTGCCTATGAATTTGCATCTTCCATGACCCTAATGTTTGAATCCTTGCTGTTCAAAATAAAGGGAAAAATATCATTTTGGCAGATGTTCCTTTCTTAACTACTGTACATCGACATTCCACACTTATTGCCGCGTGGTTTAAACTACAAATAGCAAAGTTCTAAGCAGTATTGCCATTAGCAATAACTGAGGTGAATTGTCACAAATTGGCCACTAATGGACCACAAGAGCCAAGTCTTCTGTACATTATGGCAGTGATGAAGGTAGCTTAAAGTGGTGCTATTAAGATTGACATTTGACGCTTGACGTTATTATTTCTTTTGCAATGACATGCTTGAAAAACCTGATGACAAAGTGGGATAAACACCAGATGACTGGACAGATCTTTCTTACCCAGAAAGAAGACATGAGAATGTGTGGATTTAACTGTGAGTCCGTGTCGCTGATGTCTGTTTGTGTACCTGCTCTATCTGTAATGATCTCTGTCAGGACCGCAGTGTTCCTCTCTAAATCAGTGCTAAATAAAAATGGCTGTGCCCGTGAGGCACACCGGTGGGACGTCCAAATCTCCAGGTACACCTGCATTTATATCAATGTAAAATAGCCTCATAACGCTGTAAACATATTCTTTTCTAATGCCAAACTGTGAGCTTGTAGATGCCCGGTTTAAAATGGTCAAAATTATATTAACATTATATATTTTTTAAATGTGCGGCTGTATTGGGGAATGAATGAGTAAAGTA
This sequence comes from Protomyctophum bolini, assembly GCF_963924005.1. Taxonomy (NCBI): domain Eukaryota; kingdom Metazoa; phylum Chordata; class Actinopteri; order Myctophiformes; family Myctophidae; genus Protomyctophum; species Protomyctophum bolini. The sequence continues at coordinate 40,933,954 of NC_137863.1, forward strand.
CTGATATAGTAAATTAAAAGTAAATTCATACTATAATTATAAACAGTGGGTAGTAGTAGTAGTTAGTAGGCCGTCTGGTGGTCTCACGGAAACCTTTTGAGAACCAGAGGTGGGAAAAGTACTCGTATTTTACTGTAAGTAAAAGTACCAAGCCTAAGCTGGCTCCTTTCCAGGCGAAGGAGCAGCGACTCTACTCAGAGTCTCTCTCGTGTGACTAAACTTCTCACCCTATCTCTCATCGAAAAAAACTCATTTTGGCCGCTTGTATTCGCGACCTTAGTCTTTCGGCCATGACCCACACTTCATGACCATAGGTGATGCTATGAACCAAGCATAAATGCTTGGTTCATAGCATTCTATAATCTACACTATAGAATTCTATGTCTACATAATATGCCATCTAAATGTCATAGTTTTAGCCTTTGCATATGCCTGCAAGGTCGTCGAGGTTAGGGCAAGTGTTATGGCAAGTTCTGCAATGCTGGGTTTTCAGACTACAGGATGAGAGATGTATGGTTGTAGTCTATAAGCATATAATAAAATGACAACATTACATGTTGATTATTTATGCAATACGCTGCAAAGGCACAGCAAGTGGCACCACACCATTATATTAGTAAACAAAAAAATCTAAAATAATTAATCATTAGTAGAAAATACTCCTATATACTAACTTTATATTGTGTTGTGTATTGTGATATGCTTTGGAAATCTCACGACCATACAGGTATAACCACCTCATAAATAATTCGAACAAATAGTGCACATAACATTCTGAAATAGTCTCACGGTGCCTCAATGCTTTGGTTCAATTAAGAGCTGAGACACAGATTTTCCACATAAATTTCAAGTATTCCTAAAGGTATATATTTTGTAGAATAACAATGTACTGTAGCACATCTTCTGACTGACCTGATTGCAGTGTGGGGGAGCTAAGTGGCTGAGGGACAGTCCAAGGGTCATTCAATTCATAGGATTAATAGAGCATGCAGCATACACTCCGGAACTTAACAATCAGCATCATGTGAGACACACTTATAATTGCTCCTGTGTTCCAATTATTGTTTTCATTGAAAGCTTGGGAAAAATGTATGCGCATTTATTTGATATGTTTTGAACGGGTAACGCACCTAAAGTCTGAGCGCGGTGGTCACATGAGTAATTTATTGTGCTCATTATTTACAAATGTTAATGCCCCTTGTGACAAATCTGTTGATTTATATTCACATTCATATTATTTAACATACACGGGTTTTGGCAATGGCAAATACAATGGTCAGCCTAATTTAGATTTGGGTTAAGTGAAGCAAACATACAATCGAGATTGAACAGTACAATGTTTAGGTCATGGACAAATCATGATTCGATCATGACTGGAGAACCTTTTTCAAACCAATCATAATGTTATGCTATAACTACCTCTTATATAGGTTTAATGTTTTGTTTTGTATAGTGTTTTGTTTAATAGTCATTCAGTACAAAAAAGCCCTCCAAACTATTAACCTAAAACTGTGAACTCACGTCTTAAGGTACTTCGATAAGCGTCCGCCACTGGTCGGCAACTCCTTCCAGGGCCGACGCCCGTGCGCTGTGCCTTTGTCTTATATGTCTAGACAGACTGAACAGCCCTTTCAAGTGGAATATTGGCATGAATACATTCTTAAGTCTATTCATGTTATTAAATTAACATAAAAAAGTGGTGAAAACTTGCAGCCACTCACTGCGTTTTCACTCCTGAACTTTCTTGTTCTACTTATCTGTATTCAAATGAAAATAAATTAAAGCCTGGCATGTTACTGCACCTAATTCCAAGTTATTTTACTGCCAACGAAATGTTTGCAGGTCGTGTACTGTACTTTTGGAATGCAACTCTAGGGAAATATGAAAAGCCCAGAGGCTCCGGGGGCCGCGCAGTATGATGTGGCAGCATTTCAGGCAGGTCAGTAGTGCTTTCAGCAATCCATTGGATGCAGATTACATTAAACATTAATCCATGAACAGAACACAGCCTCCTAATTAAGTAATTAATAGGAGACGACATCAAAGTCAGTCTTGAGGTGAGAGGGGGGGAAGAAAATCAATGCGCCATCGGCATTTGTTTGGAAAGTCAACCACACAATGCACGTCAAATTAATTTTCTACTCCTATAGTTTGTCTTGATTAACAACTATGATACATTTATTTATATTAATACTGCTAATGTACTATATATATATAAATATATAGTATATAGCTCACTGATTCATTGATAATTGGGCTTGACTTAATTACAATGAAGATGGTTTGTAAAAATGTAAGGCGACAAACAACGACATAAACAATCCACTTCATACATAAATAAAAATGCAGAAATAATGGAAAAAAACTAATCTGACGTGTATAACACACTCATAAATGTATCGATATTTACTGAATATGTTTATACATATATCATGTATTGTGGACCGAGCTAAAATGTTAATGTAACACTGTGCTGTAAGTGTAAGTAACAGTCTGTTTGATGAGATAAAACAACCAATAGACACCTGATACAGTTCATTATCCCTGCCTATATATATGACTGAGGAACTCAATTTGACTTTCAAATATAGACCCTTCCCTATAACACCCCCCCACACTGCAATTACTGCATACATCAATGTATAAGTGATTTGAAATAGCTGTTTTTGTACATCTGTATTGTCTGCTGTAAAGGCAGATGGAATTTAAGGTTGCGCTTGAAACCTCTCTTAAAAACACTAATTGTGAGTAATTGTCTTCCAGTAATTGAGGCTGTAGGTAATGGGTACGTGCATGCGCACGAGCGCACACGCGCGCACACACAGACACACCGTGCATACTGTGTTGTCCCACCTCTCCTCTCTTGACATTCACCTTGCACTGAGGGGGATGTTATGTACTGGGTGAGATACAAAATGCTATACCGGGAGCTTAAGAACGGTGTGCGGACATAATTCTCTCTGGATGTACTATAGGTGCCTCTTCCACAGTGATGGCCCTTAGTCGTTTTGCCACGAAATTATATGAAGAGATTCAGAGAGGAATTTTCAGTCCTCTTCATTTCACAAAGTGTTTATCAGAAAAAATGCGAGACAGCTGTGTTTTCCACCACAAATGGGCACAACGTCACGCTCACCACATGAACACTAGTGGTACAAAAGGGGGAAAAGGAAGGAACTACAGTATAGACCCCCGGGGAGGACCATACGTAAATCATCATCAAAATGAATACATGCTCTAAACATATTTTCTTTTCATCTTTTTTCTTTTTAATGTCATCTATAACAACACCCTTGCATTTTAGTGCGGTAGTCTGAGTGCATACAGTCTCATGTAGAGCCTAATTGTATTGTGGTACATCTATATTCCACGCCGTTTTACACCAAGTATGAATATACACCATGATAAATGGCTATCTTCTGCACGTCAGTGGTTGGCATTTGCATATTACTAATATACCAGGACGGGTGCTTATAAGCTGAGGCATGTGCTGGCAGTGTACTGGCTATAAAAGAAGAAAAGTGCCACGTACCCTTCAATGGACACACAAAGAGCCACCTCAAATAAGAGATGTCACAACATCAATGAGTACATTTAGAGGAGGTTGTTTGGATATTAAGCACTATTGATTTTGTAGTCCAAATTTGCACACCAGTAGAGCTCTCTCTCTCTCTCTCTCACTTCCTATTTCTCCTTCGGCATTCACAACAGACCTCCAAAAGTCGCTTCCACTTAATTCCAATGCAGTGTATCGTCATTGATCTACTGTGTATGAACTGACGGAGCGGTGTTGCCAGTACTGCGGTGTTCTTAGCAATGGAAGGAGACAGGGTTCCGGGGCTCTTTGACTTTCATCCAGATGTGAACATAAGGCACCGACAATTGTTTTAAACGAGTGTTATATTAGTAGTCAACCGTGTATGCGGGAACGTCAAACATCGATTGGAATTATAGTTTGGTTGAATAGATGACAGACACTTTATCCCGGCCAAACAACATTGAAATGGATTCTTGTGTTGAATAATGAATCTGCATCAGAATAAACAAAAGAGCCATACAACCTATGAAGGCATCGCCATAATTCACAACAGAGGTTTACATCTCACTCTTGTCTGCTCAATGTCCTCACTTTAAGCTATAAGCTACTGTATGGTGGTCAGAACTTTTAGGATGATAAAAAAAAATGAGGATGAAAAAAAATCTATCATGATTTCGAAGGAAGTTATATTGTTTTAGAGATTGAAAAATAGACGATAGAAGTTTGGTATAAACCAATTGATTGCAATTTGATTAAACGTTTTGTTTATAGGACTGTACTTGGGTGGTGCAGAGGTTCCTGCCCATCACTGTAGAGACTAGCACCCTATACACTACAGTATATTGCAATTCTTAATTCTTATTATAAGGTAGCTGCACACCACACCGACGTCGGCTGTAGAACGAGACTGTTGGATCTAGAGACTCCTGCTGACAACCCTGGGCTGGTGAAAAGTGTTTTGTTTTGGTGCAGTGGGGGCACCACAGTGTTGCCAGATTCTTTAGGGGGGGGAACAAGCGGCCAGGTCTATGAAAACAAGGGCCAAAAGAAGCAACCGGTTTCACCACTTGAGCTCTATATTACATCAGCTATTTTCAAAAAGAATCTTGAAAGCAGCTGCACTTCAGAAATAAGCCCAAACTAAAGCAACTATGAATATTTATAAGTTGCAAGTGACAAACAAGTTCAAAGGTGCATGCTTATAATAAGCAGACCTGGCAACACTGCAAACCAGCCGACTGGTTTGAGCTGAACTAAATGCTAGTTTGTTGGAGTTGGAAACGGTCTGTTGGAGTTGGACAACTACATTACGCACACGCGCACGCACATGCACGCGCACACACACACGCACACGCACACCAGTAGAGGTCAGCAGTGACACAGCTGATGTGTGTGATTCAGGGATTAATGGCACAATGACTAAATCACTTTTTGTCAACTGTGAAACCAAGACAAAAGAAGTTTTGGTGAGGGAACCTCGAGACCTCCCAATTCTAAACTAGTGGCTATACAGTGAAACGTGGGCGCCAAGCACGTTTCTGCTTCGGTGCCCCATTGTCACCGATTGGGCCTCATGAGAAATATAGAGTATTGTTCTCCTTCCGTTTCTGGAATCTGGATAGAGTTCTGGAGTAGTCTCGTGGGAGTCTACAGTAGAGCTACAGTACAGGAGCCATACACCGTGCAGCCCTGAGTGGGCTGGCCTTTGAATACATTGCCTGCATGAATATTGTATACCAGAACAGTATCAGCTTGAAGGAAGCACATATACAGTATATAAATATATAATTTGTGGATTATGTGTACTTGTACTGTATATGAGTGGGAGTCAACAGAAGGAGGAAGATTGACGCAGGAAGAAAGAGAGAGGAAGAAAAGAATGTGGACAAATGCACAAAAGAGAGAAAGAGTGAGAGAGTGAGGAGATTGTGTGTGTGTGTGTGTGTGTGTGTGTGTGTGTGTGCGTGCGTGTGTGTGTGTGTGTGTGTGTGTGTGTGTGTGTGTGTGGATGTGTCTCCAAATAGCAATAATGTTTTTGATTTATTCACGCCTCCAGTTTCTTTTGTTAAACAATCAATCAGATCACAAGTTTGAAGGAGTGGGTGTAATAATATTGTGCAAGCTTCCTACGAATTACACTGTTAAAATAGAAAATAAAAGAAAGCGTGTGCATTTATGTGTGCAAATGAGCATTTAAAAAGTAAAAGTATATACAGGCAAAATAATGGTACACACATGCACGGCAGGGATCAGTGCATGCCTGGCTGTGGAAACAGTCTATTTGATTCCTGCTTTTTTGTGATAGGCTATACGTTGGCACGGAGTAGATGAATACAGCTGGAATTTTATTTGCCGAATGGTGGGGCAGAGGAGGGCCTTGACGCCTTCCCATCCGACAACGTGCATGGCTTCACATGCATTTAGGGTTAGGGACAGGGCTAGTAATGGGGCCGAGTTGGAATAATGCGCCGTTGGAATAATGACGCTGACCCCTTCCCAGCAGGGAGTGTACAGCAGTGGTCAAGGATCCGTTCAGCTTGAGTGTTGCCTGTGATGTGTTGCATGTGTGGTTAGCCCTGTTAAAGTTTACCACCACAATAAAAACAGCCTGTAGGTGTGTGGTCTCCTGCTCAACGATCCCTTACAAAGTTTGTGTCTGCTTGCGGGGAGATGTACGGTACACACATGTGCAGCTTGAGAGTAAACTCTCAAGCTAGGTAGCCAGAATGGTAAACACACAAGCATGAAGTACTCCAGGTCTGGGGAACAAAAAGGGACGGTATATTAGCCCCATATGGAACCGATATCCCTGCGCTATACTATTTTATGCATGAACATGCGCAGGTGGAAAATCCAATTCAATTAGTGTTGCCTCTGCGGCCAAAACGTCCTGAAAAACATGGAACCGGATGACTAAATAAGCGATTTAAACGTTCGGTTCAACCCGTCACTTAGATGTTCTTGTGCACAAAAAAAGGTATGGACTAGTCTCTAAATAAAAAGAATAAATACTGAAGAAAAACATACCTTACAAACTCAAAGACAGAGAAGAATAAAGTCAAAAGGCAATGTCGATGTTGAGTTGGTATATGCTATATAAGGTAAAAGAATAAGAATGAACAGGCTGGGGGGGTAAAAGGTGGACAGTGCATGCATCAGCAGAGAACCCAAATATTGAATTCTCCACACTTTGAGGGTAGCTTGAAACAATCCCCAAGTACATAACGATTGGCTTCCTGAGAACATTATTAATACCCTTAACACCCAATAATCGTTTCCCGCCATCCCACCTACCTGCTCTACACACACCCACACAGAACACACACACTCTAGCACCTCAATCCTGATGTATGATGGCCTAGGCGGGCGCAAGCACAACAACAACCACCTTGAGGAGAACGCCGTTCACCAGATCACAGCCAGCGCCATACACCAAGGGCGTCTCCTATATAGCTCTGGTCCATAGCTCTAATGCGTTGCATTTAGAGCTATGTTACTCTCATCTTCCGCCCCTCGCATGAATGCAGACCAGCCTCTCCTCTTTAGCGTAAATAAAAATAAAGTTTTTGCTATACTCACCAAAACAAAGGCGGGTTGTGTCATTAGAAAGCCTACTTTCCTTAGTGGAAGCACTCTGAGCCCCCCACCACACGTATAAATGGTACTTTTTGGCCAAAAGGGGATTTAGTTTCCACCAGGAAAAAAATAATTTCAGTTACTCCGCTACGCCTTCTACCGATATTGTCCAGAGAATTGCCTCATAGAGAATATTTTTCCTCCGGTGAAAAAGAAATGGCCAAAAAGTACCGTTTGTATACGTGTGGGCTCAGAGTGCTTCCACTAAGGAAAGTAGGCTTTCTAATGACACGACCCGCCTTTGTTTTGGTGAGAAGCAAAAACGTTATTTGTATTTAAGAGGACAGGCTGGTCTGCATTCATGCGAGCGGCGGAAGTTGAGAGTAACATATAGCTCTAAATGCAACGCATTAGAGCTATGGACCAGAGCTAGGCGTCTCCTTGCTCATCGTCATGTATTGTCCGTTTTACCCTCTTATAATTGCTTATTAATTCTGCCATCTTGTGATAACAAGGGCTACGATCTGATACGGAGTTAATTAACATGCAAATGCATGGAACTCTATTGGTAATGGGATTTGGTCAGAGCTGTCATCTGTTCAATACTGTGGCAGCCAGAGGAAAAAGGGGTGGGAATGTGGCACACGCGTGCGCACGTGTGTGTGTGTGTGTGTGTGTGTGTGTGTGTGTGTGTGTGTGTGTGTGTGTGAGAGAGAGAGAGAGAGAGAGAGAGAGAAAGAGAGACACAGAGAGAGAGAGAGAGACAGAGAGAGAGACTTGTCAGTCAAGGATCAGCAGGTGCATCATGCTAGTTTGTGGCGCGGTATTCAATGCATTTTCATTTGCACTTTTAACAAAAGGCACATGGACAGCAGGTGCTCACAAATAAAAATAGATGTGTGCATGTTGTTGGTGAAACAATACAAACAATGTCTTTATAAGAATAGAGTCTACAAACAGACCAGCTCTTTAGCTGCGTTTAGACAGAACAGTGACAACGTTGAATGGGGGCTCGTTTCAGGAGCCCTGGCACCTGCCATATCAGAGTATGCTTGGTGGCTGTTGTTTGGGTGGAATGGCTGAGCCTGGGCTTCACTCCTCCACTCACTCACTCAGACAGACAGGAGGCGAGCTCACAGTGGCTGGCCACCAACAATTATGCTGTTGCCAGTTGCTAATTGGCGAAGTCACAAGCGCAAAGCAAACATGCCCAGTGCCGATACTTGGGGAGGTAGCCAGTTTGGCTGGTTTAGATCGCTGGTTGGGTTGCTGGCCTAGTGTCTGACAGGCTATGGCTGTATAGCCAGATGCTGACAGGCAACTGGCAATGGAGTGATGTCAGGCAGCACAGGCAGGTGTTGGGCTTGGGTGGTCAAAATGAACACCCTAATGGGAACACGGCTGGGATGCAATGACACTGGGTTCATTGTGCTTTTGCCGTTTTTCTGTCTGATAATTATTGCAAAAAGCAAAAGGTGATGCCGCGTCCGTTCGCCTGAATATAATGTCTCGCCGGTGACTTAATGGCATCCGACTTCCCTCTGATGTGTTCAGATCAGAAGTGGAAACCATCTGCTCATGCATGTTGCCAGAAGCTGCTGCTGGAGATACAATTGCTTGTGCTTCAACAACGGTATGGCTAATGGACCAAAAGCAAACCAGAATGTATAACTGTCACATCCATAATGTGCCACTACATGTTTCTTGTTGACAGAGCTCGTCCTGAGCCGTGCATTTAAATCGATACGTCTCTCTCTAGTCTGAGAATAGAAGATTTAACTGCTTTTAATCAATCACTTTGATGACTATTACATGGTAATAGTAAAAAGAGTATACATAAACATCTACAAAAGGCTTGATCGTCTTTCCTATGGAAATAATTTTGTCATGTATGCCTAATAGTCTATATATGTTGTGCAAAATCAAATACATACACACGCCTGCTCGCCCACACACACACACGCCTGCTCGCCCACACACACACACACACACACACACACACACTCTACAACTGTTTGAAAGTGGTCAAAAGAAGAAGCAGTGTGATAGCATCCATTGTTCTCTGTCCTCTCCGACAGAAATATAATGACCACAAAATAACCAAATCAAAGGCAGAGATGATGACGCCTCTGGCGAATATTACAGTGAATGAATTCCAATTACACCATAGGTCCTCAATTTAGGCATTTAGCTCTTTTGCAGTCAGACTAGGTATACGTTGGCCTCTGTCTGCGCTCTCTCCACATTACTGCCTCTTGGAATGAAGGGAAATCTCCAACCTCTCGCCCCACTGTGGCACTAATCGGCTTTAACCCATTCTGAACGGGAACCCATTTTGGTGTTAAGCATCATGTTATGCTTTAGCTATTGAAAAATACCAGATCTACAAGCTCATAGCGCGCCACCGAGTGGCGCGCTACGAGCTTGTAGGTCTGCTATTTTTGAAAAATCGAAGAACGACTGACATTTTTAGAATCTGATCTCAGGTCAGAATGGGTTCATCAGACCAGTGTGTGTCCAGTGGAAAACCTCGTATGAATCTGATCTCAGGTCAGAATGGGTTAATTACCGTTACCTCGCTGAAAAGCTATTCCAGGTTATTATCATCGGTCGCACGTCGCACCGCATTTCACAGCATATACTGTACCTTTCCTCTCTTCACCGTCCCAGTCATCTTTTTTTTTTTTTCCAGAACCTATGATCAAAACTTTTGTCCTGCTGAGTTGGAACTTCCTTTTTTTTGTCCTGCTGGTATGCTAACGACCGTGACCGCTATAGCCCTCAGTCTCCAAATTAGCAAGCGGGAGAGAAATGCTGCGCTTGGCAGATTGTGTGTCAAAAGTCAGCCGATTAGAGTCCTCTCTTCTCACTCCAGGCAGGTGTGTGTGCATTGCTAAAATGAAGATTGGATCTTGGCTCTCTGAAGTATAGCTCTTCGTCAGATTTCTTTTACACACACACATGCATACACACACGCACACACACACGGTGTGTCATGGTGTCATTGTTTGCGATGCCTTTGTTTAACAATAAGTGGCGCCTCTCTTGCAAATACAGGCACAGGGACACCACCTAAACCATCGACTATAGTATATAGTATTAGAATATGATCTCTGTGTGTCTCCAAAACTTCAACCACACACACACACACACACACACACACACAGAACACCTTGTCCTTCACATGCCAAACCATCTGAAATGACAGTGTCCCGGTGGTCCAACACACCATTGTAGGATGCAGGGTGTTAGATAGGGAGAGTCTACAGTGACTGTAGACCATTTGCATTGAGTTGTCCTAATTGAACCACAGGAGCATAGACGGGGAGGAGAGTACTGGGAGGACAGTGATCAGCTGGGGAGATTCAGACCGGCCTCTGTAACCATCCCTGGACATCTTCCACCCCTGTCCCCGGCTGTTTACTATTCCACTCTCGGTCCCAATTGGGACCTGGAGCCAAAGGAAGCCATTTCCAGCTCCTTGCTTCCAGCTTCCTTTGCCACCACCAAAGTCATTTGCACTACAGAGACAGATGGGGAAATGGAGGGGAAGACACGTGTTTAAAATATCCCCCCGAATGAACAGATCCCGTCCGGATTCCCCAAAGAAATTAAAAGCAGCCGAACCAGCGACTGCTATCATGTCCTCGCCCACGTTCCTACAACAACTGTGACAGCCCCCACTGGACAAAGACATACATGGGCGCTTTTTAAGATCACCATGCTTCAACAGCTGTGGGGAAAAGAAGGGGAGAAAGGCAACCAATCTCATGAGGAACATAGCAAGGGGGGGGGAATGTAAAAATATAGCTGAGCCTTATGGGAGAATCTGGAAGAACTAATATTTTTTTGGCGTCTCGCAGCCCAGATATTTTTTCAAGAACCAAATGAGGATTTCCCCTGCAGGTTCTGTTCAGCCTGCTGCACTGTATGTGAGAGGACATGTTATTTAGTTCTAACTGAGCCTCCCTCGTTCTTACCTTGCAGTGGCCAAAAGAAAGGGGAGGTGGGAGGTGTTGGCGGGGCGGGTTGAAAGACTGAAGTAAATGAGAAATGATTTCTGCTAAAGGTTAGCCGGCATCATCCATGTGCTCTTTTTTCTGTTGGTGTCTGCCGCCTTCGATAAGGCAGTCTCCCCTAATCCAAGCACAATAAATACACAACTCCCTCCTTTTATTATATGATGTCTATCACAGACTGTGGGAGCTTGGTGGCACACAGCTTAGCAGTGTTTGCTTGGTGTCTGGATTTTATTGGAAGTCACTTACTGGCTACATACAGAGTAAGAATATGTAATGCAGCTTGTCCTTTATTATGCGTTTGCAACTCTGCATGTATGCATTAAAACTAGATCAGATATTTCTCGTGCCATGATGTTAAGTTGAAGATGATAAGTAGAAACAATGTCCATCAAATGTAACCATGAGTGACTTCACTTTAATCCAGTGATCCCCAACCATTCTAATTTGAAGGAGCCCCAGTTTGAAATGCATTAGGCCACAGACAAATGCCCCTATGCTTTGGGACCTGAATCTACACCTTAAATTATTCAAACTGAGAGATGGAACAACAAATGGAATCACATGGCGTCTATAATGGATCCATTTGGTTCAATTTGTAAACTATCAGAATTACAGACCTTAAAGATGGGGTGCCATGGTTTTGTACTTTTTCTGTTTTGTATGCGTCTCTGAAGAACACCTTAATTGCCCGGGGTTATTTAATCCATTAAATTATAGCGCCCAGTCCATTTATAGCACCGGAGCACTTTTACAGACAGACCGGATGTTGTTCGATGGATGGTGTTCTGTTTAGGGTGGAAAAAAATCACAGCACTTTATTTAAGGTCCATTTGATTCCTAATCATTTATGTCCTTGAAGTGAAAGGGCATGAGTCTCTAGTATACTACCCATCTACATAGTACAGAAAATGCTCTGCCTGAAAGGACTGTTCAGTGTTCAGTCTAAACTGGCTGACTGAATGCATGCCAGGACATGCTATAGTGATGGCATGTGCAGTGTCATCTTTGAAATGGAAGATGACAGCATTTTGTTAGACTTGGGCTACGTGTCCCCTGTGATCACATTACAGTCACATGGACACGATACAACCTGCCAGATGTGTCTAGTGAATCGCTCCGATCTCATACATGGATCTGTAAACACACTAACATGCTGTCAACTCTTGGGAGACGTGTGCTTGTCACCACCCAGTGTCCACCTTCTACTTCAGCTCCTTTTGTTACAGCTGAGGCAGGAATGCTGGGGTCTGGCGTTGTTAAACAAACTAGCGGGCTGTGCCAGTTGGTTTTGGTTTTGAACAGGAGCATGTATATTTGACATTGAATCTGCAACTTTTACATCGACATACCCCAGGATGTCCTGTTTGAGAGATCAAATTCCTACCGAGCTAACACGGAGAACCTGCACTACACTGACAAGTTCAAACAGTACCACTTATTAACCAGTATAGGTGTCCTACCGACCTCCCTGACACCAGGATAACAATAAATAGAAAGGTACAATTCTGGGGAAAATGCAAGTGGGGTTGCACCGCCGGGACCTGTGAAATACGCTGGCAGGAAATGGAATAGCGTTGGAGGCCATAACACGTCCAAATCAAATGTAATGCCGATCGGATCCTGCGATTGTGATATATGGCATTTTGTATATAAGAAATATAGGCTCCTCCCATACATTTTGCAAGCCAATTACATCGTCACATCACTCCTGAGATCACTTGTATTTCAGAGAGGATTGATTCCCCCACCCCAAAAAAATTCATGTTTTGCATCAAATGGTGACATTTTGTGCATTTGTGGTGACTCAAAAGTGGAATTGCTTTCGTCTATTTATTGAATATACACGACCCTCAATATGTGATAAGAATTTGGGCCTGTTATAGCGCCACCAGGAGGCCACATAATCTACCTGGTCTGGCCTTTTCTAATTAAATCATTGTTTCCACCAGGCCGGCGGGGGGGCCAAAGGCCAGAGAGTGGTTTTGCTCCCGCCTGTCCGTGTGTCTGCTCGTTAGTCTGCCCCGTGTGTCTGTGCGCAGGGTAATAAATACAAAATAAATAAAATCATGATATAACTCCTTTGTAGGCACCCCGCCATTTGTATCAGACAAGATTACTCCTAAAATGTGTCCAAAACTCTCACACAACTCGGTGCACCTTGTCCCTGGAGTCATGCGATGTGTATCAGTCAGATTGGTTCACGTTCATTCCCCCCCCCCCCCCCCCCCCCCTCATGGCTCTATACAGAGTCTACACCGAATGTTTTAGAAACAACAATGTTATATTCAGGATGTAACAAACCTGTTCCGATGTGACAGTAAACGGTCACATCATTCAGCAGATGTCTATTAGACCCCTAAGTGTGAGGAGCACATCTATTTCCTGGTGCAGCCTGATTCAAAGAGACATACAGGGTCCCGCAAACAATAAATCCGGTAATCAAGAGGATGTGTCTGGAATATCACACCAGTCCCAGACTCAGGTTTCATACATACATTTGCATGCGAAATTAGATGTAAATCAACACTTCCTCTGACATCTCCTGAACCACACTCACACTTTGCTAACGATGAAAATTGCATTCAAGCTGTAACTGCTTGAGTGTGTACAGCGGCACATCAGATGGTCTCTGCTTTATTGGGTAATTTACCACAGGTCCTCCGTGAGTACAGCAGAATTAGCATATTGCCACTGTCGGGTGAAAACCTTGCATGTCCAACAGTTACTTTTCAGTTAATGGGGGGAAAAAAACCCCAACCTTATGTGTTCCAATGGCTCCAATGCAGTTATTGTTCAGTCACAGCAAGCACTTGTTAACGCATTGACTGCGAAGGATGTCATATTACAGTATGTCACATCCAACGATTGACTGCCAAGCATGCAATATAGAGGGTATCTGCGTGGTGGCATCATACCCGGAAGTTATGCGGGAACACCTACTGAGTGGCAAAAACTACTTTCTAGCATTGACAAAATGTCACATTATTTTTCCAGATTGTGTTTTTTTGGTCACAAAAAAAAGATGGGGAAGATAACATCGGATAATGGACTCACTTGACACTCAGTGAGGCAAGCAGAGCTGCCGAGGACAGAGAGGGATGGAGAGAGCTGGTCAACAGATCGTCTGGGGTTATGGGGATGGGTCAAGGTGAAGGTTTTTGGCCAAAACAAGCTACAGTATATTCAACAAAACAAGCTATATTCAATATCCCGTAACTAAAGAAACTATGGTCGCGTTTACAAATTGTATTTTCCGAGTGGAAGAAAATACGATCACTTAATTCATTAATTCATACCTGGCAATCAATGCGTTAAGACTTGATTTGATTAAATATTGATCAAATCTACGCTTCTAAATTGTTTAAAATATATATAAAAAAATAGCACATCTACAAGTTTGCAACGTGACATATTGGTACGTAACGTACATCAGATACTTTCACAGTTATTGTAGTACGACAAAGCGGGACATTAATTTTATATCTAACGTTGCAATATGGAGATACAAGGTTTCTTGCCCAACGGCGACGAAATCGAAAAGAGAGACGGAAAGAAACGGATAGAAGAGAGAAGAAGAGCGAGACATACGTAGATAAGCCTAAAAAAAAAGTACAACTTGATGGCCTTTACCATATGCTCAGCTAAATAAGCGCAATGCATCGCCACAGCTTGTGAAATAATTAACAGTTTCATCATTGGCAAACGCTGTCAATAGCAGATTACAGGGAGGGCATTTATAAACTTGACAAAGCCACGGTCCCCTGCGGGCGGCTAGCAGCGAAGCTAAGCCACATGTGTCGTGTTGCTCCATGGGGACAGATGGGGAGCCCTGGGAGAGACACAGGGCCGCTTTAACACATACTTAGAGAAGCGGAGAGGAAACAGAGGAACAAGAACAACACCACCACAAGGGAATAAGCAATGCTGTGACAATGCTCAAGTGAATTAACGAACGCATAACACTAATGGCCATGGGTGCATGTGCTGTAGTTGTAGTGCATTCTGTTTCTACTGTACCTTTGTATTGCTTATAGAAGAATCACGTCCTTGAATCACATCATTATTTTTTATTTGAGTAAAGTTAGTCTTGTGATACAATAAAAACTTCTTTGGGATTTCTAAATGCAAGATATAGGTGCTAGAATGGTAGAGAGAACATAACTGTTATCCCTTCTCCACCAAATTATGGTCACGTCACTCACAAATGTGCCAAATCTCGATTCAGAAGCTAGCTACTGTACTGTCATCTCAACAGTTCTTTCACCATAAATTCCATAAGACTATTAAAAAAAGTGTTTATGATGTTCTCTGTCGGTCTGTCTGCTCTCTCTCTCTAACGCACGCACAACACAACACACACACACACACACACACACGCACACGCACGCACGCACACAGTCTCAAAGCCTCACTCTATCTTTTCTTTCTCTCTTGGGCGCATGCTGTCCAAAGGCAGTGAATTCGTAGAGGCCTTTGTCTCTTTATTTAAAACACAAACTCGTGCCTTGGGCAGTACGTGTCTCGACAAAGCGACTGCACCTCCATTAATCTTCCATTTGAAAGTATACAATGTAGATAGCCATGAACCTTTGTAATACAAAGCTCTTTTAAAGATTTTGTGGTGTTTTTTTTTTCTTGTTTTTTTTTTTTTTAGATAAATGACTGTTTTCATGTTTTCCTTCTTTTCTTTCATGTGATAAAGATTGCACTGTACAGTACGCTGACACACTGCCACGTTTCATTGATCCACAAGAGAGTACACATGGAACTAAATGGAGCTTACACAATACTTCTCATGGGTTTAGATTAACACTCTGGATTTTACTAGTATTAACCCATTTTGGACTGAGGTCGATTAAGAAAAAAACAGGTTTCTATATCAGTGGTGCTCAACCTTTTTCATGTCAATTACCCCCAGAATTATCTCTATTGGGCCACGGACCCCCATCTCAAAATATGTAGTTCCAGGGACCCCCCAGAAGCCAAATATTTTAGTTAAAAATGTTCGCTCTGAAATATATATACAAAGATTTGCGCCACATTTTCACGACTTTGCAAAAATAGCAGAGCTACAAGCTCGTAGCGCGCCACTCGGTGGAGCTTGTAGACCTGCTATTTTTCAATAGCTAAAGTATAACATAATGCTTAAAACACCAACATGGGTTCCCGCCCCAAATGGATTAAGATAAGATAATAAGATCTTTATGGTCACTGTATGAGACATACAACGAAATTCCGTTGACGGACAACCATAACATAATAACAGTATCAACAGAGAGAACAAAAAGGACAAAAGAAAAAACACTGATGGGGCAACTTCATGGCATGAAAACTGTTAGTCCGTCATAGTCCAGTCCAGTCCAGTCAAGTCATCTCAATCCATTAATAAGCATTATAATGCACCGTTAAAAATACTAAAATACACCAATAAAATGATAAGTAGATAAAATAAGGGGGACCACACAATCACAAGATTAAATAGATGGAACAGAGTTCGAAGTTCATGTGCAAATTCATCATCAGTAGGGGGATAGATACTATATACTATTGCACTTGCCCATATGCTATTGCACTTGCCAGTTAGTTCAGAGTCATATGCATATGCGAGTGTGTGCGTGTAACAATTTCACATTATCCACGATAATATTAACTATTTGGGTGTCGGGGGAATCTTTCAGAATAAAAGGCGCTAGAGTGCCAAGCAGATGAGGGAGATTTTCTTCTGAAAACGCCCGCCTTCCCTTTCCCCCCCAAAAAACGTGAAGCAAAATCTTCCATTAGTACATTGCGCTAGTAAGTCTGATCTCTCTTTAGAAGCGTTAATATTGTAACCAAGATGATTGATGAGGTCAGAAATTAGAACAGAATATGGGCCGTTCTGATGCAGCGTAGATTCAGGGGAAATATACGGGTGTTTGTCGGGCCGTAAAACAAGGAAGTGAATGGGTGCGCGGCTGCGCGCGAAACAGGTCGGGAGGGGCTGAGCAAGGCGCTGCCTAGCAACGGCCGATTCCAAAAAATGGATTCCCGTTTTATATCGATAAAAAAAAAACCCGCACAGTGTTAACAGAACAGCAGCCATTTCTGACTTTTACTGACCCTCCAAAGCGGTCTGTACACTGAACACACATATACAGGCCTCATTTTGTAATTGTGTAATTGTATTATTATTATATCCTCAAAGGGGCGTACGCAGGGGGGAGGGGTCCGTGAATGACCCTTCCTGGAAGCGGGATGGGAAATGGATGACATTCTCTCCTCCTATAGTCCCTGCCTCCCTTCTTCCCTACCGGTTGTTAAGTTCTATCAGATAAATGAATGCTCCTCTCAGCAACCATTACTCATCATTTGCTTGACGGAAAGCATGGCCATGTTATGGATCTGCCCCTTTTATCTAAACTATCAGCAAAAACTCATACCTTCCCTGGAGAGAGAGAGAGAGAGCGATTGAGAGAGAGAGAGAGAGAGACTGTGTGTGTATGTGTGTGTGTAACAGGGGGTATACGTGTGACAAATCTGGGCCCTTTGATAACAATGTTAACTAGGTAAGTGTCAGTGAGATGAATAGCACCCTGTCACTGTAACCAGCAACACGAGGATCCATTGATATTTCTCATTATGTCGCCCTGCCACCATACCCCATCATCACCCAACCCCCCCGTTCTGAAAGACCTAAACCCTCTCCCCCCATGGTTCCCTGGGTCCCTTAATAACACTGCCACGCCGGAAGATGAATCACAGCCCAACAACAAACGGCGAGAACCTCCCCCAAATATGATCGCTACGGCCACTTGTCTGTGTAGTCACACTTGGTGTGGGGGGGGAAGAGCCATCGATAAAGATCTAATGATCAATGCTATCAAACGCTATCAGGGGCCATGGGGGACTCGGCGAGAGAGCGATGGGGGTGGGGTGGGGTGGGGCGGGGGGGCGGCGAGGGAAAGAATTGAGACACTACATTTCATCGCCGGAGGAATGTCACCAGTGCACACAGATGTGGCTACATAGTGGAAGTGGAATGGATGGCGACTGGAGATAGAAGGTATTGATTTGGACGGTAGATAACCAGAATGAAAGATAATCATCGGGAGAAGCTAAATAAGTCAGTCATTGTCTCCGCACGTCCTCCTCGGGGAAGCCTTGTTCCATGGGCGGACTTCATCGGACACGGAGACATGATTCACACGCCACTAGTAGTTTCCAATTCAGAAATGAGACAGCTATTGGCTCACAATGTCGGGGCGTTGTAAATAAACAGTGTTATATAACGGGAATACATTTTTGGGTAACGGAGTAACCTAACAGGTTAGTTTGCAATTAGAGTAATCTATTACCTATAGTTACCTTTAAGAAAAAAATAGGGCGTTACTAGTTACATTTAAGACCTACTGTATATATTATTACCCTGTTTTTTCCGTTGCCACAAAGGAAAATAATCCATCTGTCACACGTTTCCTGAATGAATGAGCTCTGTCAACGGTGGCTGCAAGCAGCGACACCGGTGTGGACGCAGATGTTACACGGAAATCTGTGACCCATTGTGCTTTGCCGTCTGTAGTGATTGCGTCATTGCGCAATGCGTAATTATTCTAATCTACCGGATTCGATAGGTCACCACTTTTGGTGTGAAAAACAAATGTAGGTTTTATGAGCCAATGAAAATTGTAGTTTTATGAGGGGCCAGCAATAAGAAAAAGGGGTTTGTTTGGGGGTACGAACACGGAAATGATTTGATTGGCCGAGCACGGAACGTGATGTATGATGATAAGAGCACCCCTCACTTCACACATGCACAAGTGTGATTTTTCTTATTGCTTTCTTATCGCACTCCCTGCCATAGATGTACGTTAATTGGTCTTTTATGATCGATCGAGGTATGACTCTACCTCGTACTACAGCAGGACACATTTATTGAAACTGTATTTTTCAATTTGCTAGCTCTGTGAAAACATGTCTGTGTGCGTGCATGTGAAGTGTTGAACCCAATTTATCTGCTGCTGTGATATCACAGATTAGAGGTTCTTTCTTTGCTTTGATGGGAGGCAGTCAGTCCATAGTCACAATATGTTGATTTGTCCTTAACCCATTCTGACCTGAGATCAGATTCATACGAGGTTTCCACTGGACACACACTGGTCTGATGAACCCATTCTGACCTGAGATCAGATTCTAAAAATGTCAGTCGTTCTTCGAATTTTTCAAAAATAGCAGACCTACAAGCTCGTATCGCGCCACTCGGTGGCGCGATATGAGCTTGTAGATCTGCTATTTTTCAATAGCTAAAGCATAACATGATGCTAACACCAAAATGGGTGCCCGGTCAGAATGGGTTAATTGTTTCTCTATGGAACCTCGACTGGATGCACATATAGGGAGGAGACCAAGAAAACAACAACAACAACAAAACATGTTTTGAACATCACTGCCAACTTATAATCATGCGGGGCTGACATTGTTTGGCACTAACAAGCATGGCAGAAGCATAATTGAGCTCCCGGCATTCCCAAAGGTTTCTCATCATCGCGCTGAAGGAGAACAGTGGAGAGAGAGAGACGGGAGACATTGACATTCTCTCTATAGGCCGTTCTGTCCTGATTAAATAGCCCGCATTAAATAGCCTCTCATTCTCAACAAGTGCAGCTTGCATCACCGGCCCTAGTGGAGCTAATATGAGTGAAGAGGCCTGGTGATGTCCTTGGTACAAGGCACTCCAGTTATTAGAGCCACACCATGTCTGTCTGACTCCGCAGAGATGAGTGCCGAAAGGCCATGCTGATAAAGGCATGGACGGGCTTAGGAGAGGAGGCAATGAGCCCAAGTGCCATCTTTATTTAAAAGACTGCGATGTTTGATTAAACATTTAATTTACACATTCATGGTGCATACAGATGCTCGATCAGTATTTTATCAGTTGGATGAATTCAATTACAGTGATGAAGGGGGGGCACACAAAGTTTCAACTGAATTGCAACGTCTTTTTAAAAAGGGGTTTATGTCGGCAATGCTTAACCCCTTTAGACTTTAGTTCAACTAATGATCCCTAACTATACTAATGTAAGTGACATAAGATGTTTCTTTAATAATGCACGGGCACTGCATCATTGGACGCAAGTTTTAAGTGGTGAATTTGACAGATTACATTGATTTTTGTCTAATCTAAATGTACCCACTGCAGCTCTTGTGTTGGTCGATATGGCCTGTGAGACTTTGCAATAGCCTCAAACAAAGCCTCAGAGCAGCTAAATACATTGTTATTTAGTTGTTGCAGCTACTGTATAACTTATAAGTATGAGAACAGTATAAAGGACTGCACATTGCCAGACATGACCGTTTGGTGGATCTGATCTCAGACAACATCAGAGAAGTACAGGAAAGGACAACATAAACGCAGTACTGTAAAACTAGACTGGTTTGATCACACAAACCACTTCAATACATTCCAAATACACCAGACATTGTGTTTTTTTAATTTGTTTTTTTACAACCAGGGTAGTAGCTGAGCGCAAGTGCTCAATTTTAGCAACGCCCTTCACATAGAAACACACACATTAAAACCTGGGAGCTGACCAGTACAACCTCAGTCTTATACTGTTGGCCACTAGCAGTTGGGGGGTTCAGTGCCTTGCTCAAGGGCACTTCAGCAGTGTTGGGTGAGTGATGACCAATCACTTCCCGACCCAGCTTTTTCCTGCCCGTCTGGGGAATTGAACCGGCAACCTTTCGACAACAAGGGCACTCCTCTAACCCTTAGGCCAGCAGGTTCATTAATCAAATTAGAAAAAACTTTACCATCTTTGAATAATGCTGCCCATGATTTGTATATGGATTTGTGGACTTGTTTTACATCCAAACTTATGAAATATCAGCCTTTGGTGGAACATTATGGCCTTGGGATATAACTGTCAACTTGTTGTGTCTGGGAGTCTGGGCCACGTTCACAAACTTGTGCTCCATGGCCTGCAATTGGGAGGATTGAAAATGGACAAGGCAAAACAATACTGTTCTATCTCAGCTATTCAGCAGTCTGTCTATCTGTGTGTGCAATGTGAGCTTATAGATTGGCGATTTCTGAAAACAATCAAAAGGTGAAAAATCAGGACACATCAGCAGCATAATTACAGATATCAACGCTTAAGTTTGACTACACAACCCTAGGGCACGTAAACACACAAGTCAGCAGGGTTTGAATCGCAGACAAACCAATATATATTGATTTTTAGTTTTTACATTGTGCTTGCTTGCTTTTATCTGCAAGATGCTTTGTATAACCCTGCATATTTTTTTAACCAAAAGGGTATTCAATAGCATTGATTTATGAAAAATATATAAAAAAACCTCAAAAATGGAGTTAGGTGGTTTCTTCCAGATAGCTACAAAATGTAGCCTACCTCAGGTCACCGTTATTGCTCTTCCCACAACAGGACAATGATGCCAAAGAGCAGACAGGCCAATGGCAACAGTGACTCTACGTGGCCCACTCGACCTGAGCTTGATCAAAAAGGTCAAAACACTTTGACACCATTGACATTTTCACGATGCAATCCATCAGTCCAGGCAGAGGAAGAGAAAGCATCAAATATTACCATAATATCACCACAATAATTGTCTCCACCAGGCCGAAGGCATGGGGAGAGAGTATGTTTTGCACTCCGTCCGTGTGTGTGTGTCCTTCCGTCTGTCCGTCCGTTATCAGCTAATCTCCGCCACCGTTGGCCCGATCCATGCCAAACTGTGCACACACACACACACACACTCCCTGGACGCCAACGACGAACCTCTGCCCCAAATATTCCTCAACGGCCTGTTATAGCGCCACCATGAGGTTGATTTAGGCAAAACACATTTCTGTAGATAACTCGTACACATTTTATCCATACATCACACAATTCGGTATACACTATCTCCATAGTCATGTGATCAACACAGATCTGCACAATTTCCAATCTTCCATCCTGATTGGCTAACATTGGCTTCCAAAGCTCACATGATTGGTCTGTTTCGAACAAAATGCCACAAATCACAAACGGTGTCCAATTCCCTGAAATTATACACGCACATTTCCACTAGGCCGAGGATGACATGCCACATTTTCCCCCCCAAATGAGCCTCACGGTGGCGCTATAACAGGCCAATTCCTGTTTTTACTTATAACTCCATCGACAACTTGTGTACGCGCACTCCCTAGAGGCCATGGAAAAACATTTTCCCTGCATCCCTCCACATCTGCCACCATGAGGAGTTGCACAGATTTCATCCAAATCTCACGCAAATCGGTAGGCTACACATGATCTCTGTGGTCATGTGATCAAGACGAGCCTGTTGGATTTCTCAGATTCCACACTGATTAGCTAAGATTGCCTTCCAAAGTTTTCAGGAGTAGCCCGTTTTGTACAAAATGCTGCACATGTCCTGCTCATCCAGAATTCTATCCTCAGAGATGCTATGAGTGATCTGGCTCTGCATTTCCTCAACAAAATGAAGAAAACTGTTGCAAGAAACAAACAAAAAAACATGTTTGTATTACTCCTAAACATTTTGCCAAACATCACACAGACTACTATCCTGCTGGCTGAGACCTGTGCCCAGAAGGGCACTTTTTCTAGTTCTAGATACATTCATCATATTGGTATATATTTTAAAGGTATTTCTGCTTTCTTTCAGCAGTAAACAGAGACCGTGGCCTACTGCACAGTACACTACTGTATTCTTTCAGATGATATAAATGGTACTGTAGCAACTAGAGAGAGAGAGAGAGAGAGAGAGAGAGAGATGAAAATATTCTGAAGGTGAATTTGAAGGGTTTGGAAATCAATCAATATTGTATGAATGAACAGTCAACAATGCCACAGCATTGCCAATAAGAACTGATAATAGTAACAATAAACATTATAATTTTGTCATTGTAAATAATGAAACTCATTTGTATGCCTATAAACACAGTTTATCTGCAAGACATAATGCAAGAATCCATATTTGAGCGAAGTTGCACTTTTTAGAAAGCGCAGGGATACTGCAGTCGGCACAGCCACATACTGTAAGAAGATTCACGAATGACAGCAAACTGAGCAATTGTTCGTTTTAATTCAAGCGAGGAAAGCTGGATTCAAATTGCTCCAGACATCATTAAAGGTAAAACGCCCACATCTTTGTGTTTGGATATAGCACTTTGCGCATGAATATTCTCAATCCAAAAGTGTTCACAGCCCACACACTTATGTCTGTCGAAGAGGGCTCCCTCATCAAGTAACGTCTTTAGCAGAGACGTCTGTCCCTGCATCAGTGGGAGAGTGAAGTAATTGCATCTCATGCCAACGTTTGCTTTTAGTATCTAAATCAGGAGTCACCAACCGGGGGTTCGCGATCTACCGGTAGCTCGCGGGAACCTTTCGAGTCGATCGCGAAGTGTCAGACCCATTGGAATGCAAATGCTTGCCTTTCAGGCTGCTCCGTCTCGCAGCCTCGCACTGACTGAATGAGAAGAGCAGCCGGGCGATTCCCCGTCATTTGCATTTTGAACGGATCGTTCACGGAAGTGACCGGATCGGTTTCGTTCACCAAAAAGAACTAGTTATTTTGATTCGTTCGTTCATGACCGACTAAACGGCGGTGAAAAGTTGACTTCACTGACTGATTTATAAACGGCTTCGAGTCAGTGTTACTTCCATGTTGCGTAGCACTATCCAATCTTTGGTATCTTTGGCAGCAGCAGCTGTAGGCTATTTTGTCGCGTTAATGAAACCAAACGCTACACGCGGTGCAGGATTATTATTTCATGTGAATCATGTCAAAATGAAAAGATGATGATGTGGTTGGCACACAGCGCAGCAGCAACGCAGCACAGCAGCCCGAGAACACAATAAGAAATATAACATTATTATTCTCCTCCTCCTCCAACAACTCGATAACGTTCTCATTTTAGTTTGTTACTCATTTTCTGAGCCATGCAAATAAACAACAACCAGCACTGACTGGAGACGGAGAGGTTCATGTGCCCTGCGCGTAAAGCTTAGCCAGAAACAGGACAGTCACTGCGTCAGCATGGATGTATAGCCTCGGAAACCCAGACGTTATATTTCCAGCACAGAGGTGAGGGGGGGTATCGCACGCTGAGAGCCACATACACAGCTGCATTTGGTTTTTAATTAAAGGCGCGTTCTGAATATACCAGTCTGCAATGCAAACTAATAGCCGAGTGCACTCCAGGGCATATGCATAGGGAAAGAATGACTTCTGTCCGTGACAATAATCAATGCTACAGTTTGATTTCTGTACACACGCACACATAGAGCAAAAAATATGATAAATATGAAATATGAAAACCTGTTGAAGTACAACGCATGAGTCAATTAAGTAGCTGCTTTTGTATCAAACCCTTTCCTCTTTACTGAGCCTACTGTCATTGAACTGCTGTCCGATAAAATGCAGGATGTGTTTGCATTAACTTCAGATATTTAAATGGAGATTATTGGATTAGTAAGTGACTGTCACCTGCAGGTCAGAGCTAAAGAGAAGGAATTTTGGTCTCTTGTGAGCAGAGAAGTATCCCCTGATTGTGTCGTGTGCACTGAAGCTGCATGCCTATACTTTGGTTCCACGTACTTATGTGAAATGGCCTTTTCACAAATGAAAATAATAAAATCCAAGTTTAGAACTCGTATGACTGACTCACATCTTAATGACACCCTCAGACTGGCAATCACTAAATATGAACCAGATTTCAAAACGCTTGCAGATAAAGTGCAGTCACAGCAGTCTCATTAAAGGTGGGCTGACCCTGAGAGTATGTCACCATATCTGTGCAAATATATATGGTCATGTTATGCCTATGTCATTTGAACATCTGCCAATGTGAATATTCATTGAAATGAGAAACAAAATATTTCTAATACTAATTATTTCTAATTTGTCTTAATATTATTTGACATTGATAATATAACTTACTATAAGTATTTATTCTAATTTAAGCTTTAGTCTTTGTGTGGATGTGTGCACATGCATTGAGCCTGTCAGAAATAGCAACAAAACAAGTGTTTTTTCTAACACGTTTTAGTGGTAGATCTTGGCTTACAATTGGGAATAAAATGGGCTCTTGGGCTTGAAAAGGTTGGTTACCACTGATCTAAATAGTCTGACATCACAGGTGTGATCTGTGCAAATGATGACTGAACATAGAAAATGGAGCATTCAGTTTGGACTCGAATCAATTCAACTTCACGGAAATGAGCAGTTTCTTTTGAAAACGTCAAATAATATTTTTCCTCCATGTAGCCCATAATTAGCCCATTTAAGTGCACAGAGATGGTACTCAATGTACCTGCTAAAGCAGGCGCATTCATGGTTGACCTTGACATTTCACCCAATGCGAACCTGCATGTGTGAGAGACAGTTACACTGTCTGCAGACGCACAGATAAATGTACAGAACTAACTATGTGTGAACTTGTTAAAGAAGCTGCTAGCGATCGAGGCAGGAGGCTATTGTTGTGGGTTCAGACTATAGAGTGCCAAAGTCCTGACGTCACTCGCTCATCCCCTGGTTTCCCCTGGTTTCCCCTGGTTCACGGAAGTAATTTCTCTATGGAGAATAGCATGGGGTCATCTTAAAATCGTTTGTGTCGCATTGTGGTCCAAAAATAAACAAGCTTTTTCTGCGTTATTGTCAGAGAGGTGTCTCTGTATCGTTTGCGACAGTCAGTCACTCATATGATACAGTCCGTTTCTAGTGGAAATGTGACTAATTCAGTAGCAGTAACAACAGCGTTTTCTCTCAGTCAGTTCTTATATGAGGCAACCTAAAATCCCCCTATGGGGATTACAATACAAATAAAAAAGTACATGAACCCGTACCGATATTGACGTCAGACTTTGGTGCTCTATAGCTCAATATTGGCATCATGAGCAGATGAAACATTATGGGTAGCTATTCAGCCACTGCAGATGCAATGTGTCTAGAATGTAAATGTGTCTCTTTTCACACGAAGAGAAAACAACAGCCACGACCATTGGTTCATGAGTTAGGGGCCATGGAAAACAGCTTGTTTTGACCAAAAACAGTCTGGAAAAGAAATTAACAATTATTTTTCAGAATCAGATATTTTGTGCCTTTTTTATTAAAATATATATTCAAAATATTTTATTTTATTCTCAATGTGTTTTTAAATAACGGATGTACAACCTCACAATGTGTCGCTGTGAGCTTGTAGACCAGCCATTTTCATTCGTGCTTGTTTTCATAGACCCGGCCACGTGTTTCTCTTGCAAAACTGGCAAAACAGCAAGAGAAAGAGGAACTTATGCACAGTTGCACACACAAACGCAAAGACTTATTGGGCTATATGAAAAATGTGGATATAGGCTTAGTATATACAGTAGTAAAGTCTGCAGTGTTAGTTTACCTGTGAGAGTGTACAAATTGAACCAAATACCCCGTAAGGGTCCATTCTGGTCCATTTGTACACTCTCAGGTCAATAAACACATTCTTGGTCAAAGTAGTTGTTACATGCTCCATAATAGTGGCCTACAGGCAGAACTATATGGTAGATAGCATGGTATCCTTTATGTGCAACTATCTAATCGTGTTTTGACTCGATCCAAAGTGACCTTTTGGAGAAGTCATTTTAATGCAGTGCACACAGCATTACTGGTTGCTGGGCGTGTTGTGAAGAATAAAAAAAAATGTTGCTCTCACTGCATTGTCTCTTTCACACAATGCATGCACGCGTGCACAAATGCACGCACGCACGCGCACACACATGCACACACCAAGCGTACACGCATACAAAAAAAGGTTTGCTCATTCCTGAACACTAATCAGCAATGAGTATTATGCTTGTCATGGTTTTCCAGGATGACCATCTGGTTTGAGGCCGTTTTGTGAATGTTGATGAGCACCACAGAAGGTAGAATGCATTTATAATGGGGAAAAACACATCTGTATTACTCAGCAGTGTTTAGATTAATTTGGGATGTGAGCTGTTTTAGTAGACATAGCATTATTGGTAATGGCATTTGATCCTCATCCGGTGACCAGAGATTCAGCACGTCGTCACAAAACTTGAAAAAACATTATAGGTTTGAGTCCTTAAAACATGGGTGTCAGACATATTTTGTCCGCCTGTTAGGTAAAAGGAAATGCATTCAGTGAATTCAGTCTGACCAGTATAGTAGCAGGGATGAAATAATATCAGTGGTAACTGTGGTCCAAAAACAGGGCTTGCCTTAATTTGACCTCCTCGCAAGCCTGGATCCAACGAGTCACCCCCTCCCGACCCACCGTTCGGGCGCCAACGCCACTTTAATGCGTACTGTAGATCTAGAAGCAACGCACTGCGCAAAAAGCATGGAATACGGATGTGTATATTACAGGAAACTCCCGTTAATCTTTCCAACAAACTCCCGTAAACTCCCGAATTATACCATCACACCTGTATATTACTATGTATATGCCCGCTAAACTTGAGGTTTACGGGCAAAATACAGTTCCCGTAAATTGCCCGTTAACTCCTCTTTTCACGCAGTGGCGGCTCTGAGGAGCACTGTGGCGGTCTAATGTGGACCACATTGGTGGCACACTAGCATTGCATCGCTTGCTAACATCTACATTATTCGTTGCTGCTATTACCCTGTTGAAATGTGCAACTTCTAACTTCATGGCACTCTGCCTGCCATATGGAACTCTCTGAGCGCCTCTCCAGAGCATGGGAACTCTCTGACCACCACCTCCAGAGCATGGGAACTCTCCGAGTGCCTCTCCAGAGCATGGGAACTCTCTGACTGAATAAATAAACGGCCCTTTTTTTAGCTGGCTAAAATGTAGTACTGGTTAAAAAGTTAAGATAAACCGGGGTTGTGGCTCTATCAGAGCGGGAACTATGGGGGGAGGTAGGGGTAAAAATAAAAAAAATGTTCTATGCTATTTTACTTGAAAAATGAATAAAGAAACTTTGATCAAAAAGTTAAGATAACAACAAACTGGTGAATTCTTACCATGTCCTTGTAAATCCGGTAAATGTAATCTGCTTGTGTACAATTTGGGTGCATAAATCCCGTGCTATAAATACTGTAAGAAAGGCAGGGCTCATAATTGACAATCAATGGGCAATGGTCAGGGCCATTTATAATGGCATATGTGCACATTTTCTGCTCCATAAATGTTAGTGCTAAAATGAAATAAAGCCCATTTAGCTGTAACAGCTCAATACAAACATCCCACACACATCTGCAAGGTCAATCTTCTTTTCATTTGCCGTGGAGCTCTAGCTTCCATATTCTCTTAATGGCATCACATTATTCTCTGCCCTGCTAGGTTTAGGTACGACGGTTGTTCACGTTCACAAATGTTAGTTGGACTTTACAACATCGTAAGCATACAGTATGCTAATCTGTTGTTCCACTTTCTTCAATTGCTGGTGACAGATGGTTTGTCACATTAACTTTTGTCACTTGTCAAATAAATTAATGTTTCACAACTGAAGGTGAATTAATGAATGAATTAACCTCTGGAACTCCCTCCCCCCCTGATATAAGAAACATGGACTCCATCGCCTCATTTCAAACCCACCTCAAAACCCACCTGTTTAGGCAGGCTTATGATTGATCCGTTTTCTGCTGCAAGCTATTGTCTGCTTTTGCTTTTAACTGTGTTTTGTGTCAACTGTTTTTAACTTGTTGTACGGCGACCTTGAGTGCCCTGAAAGGCGCCTTATAAATAAAATCTATTATTATTACCCTGCCATACTAATAGCCCCCCCATCCTTTGTCCGCCTTCTCCTACCAAACCACACCGTTTGCACACATCTCACCATGCACAACACCAACAGCATGCCTGTCCAACAAAATAATAATCTAAGTGTATATAGGAGGGGCTATAGCGCCCCTCAAAAATAGGAATCAGAAATAAAAGAAGCATAATATAGCCATATCCTTCCCACCTGACAAGCACAGCAATCTGCATTTTGCCTGGCATTAAGAGAGAGATCTGATCTGGATTCTAAATATCTGTATATAACAAAGATGAGGGTAAGCAATACAAATCGAAGGCCTTTGTTATCCTATAGGGATTTCAGTGGTAAACATATACTCTAAGCTTAAGAGAGATCCATGTTTTGTCCTACAATATACCTGTTAATATCTCAAATATGAATTCTGAAGCAGTTATTAAGTGCCTTTTCTCATTTTCCTTTTTCATGAACAGTATATTGATTTGTGGAGATCTTTTTTTTTATCAAAATCTTTGTTTGGTACAGAATTTATTTTCTAAATTAATACAAAACATGATGCAAAATGTCCGGTGGTGAGACCAACTTTAGTTTGTGGTCATCGCTGTCACACTCCATACACTGTATACATATTATGACATACAGTAAGGCACTTTTCAACGTATCTTCATATAATACGTAGGTCCTCACTACTAATCATGATAAAATGGCACGATTTTTTTCTACTCATGTGTCTCATAGGAGAGCTGTGGGCAGTTTAGAAACAGTCTTCCAGTGACATCATCATTAGGCAGATTATTTTTTAAACAAGATTTTTTTACAAAAATGTTTAGATTTTCATTATCATGAGAACGATGGCTTCCATTTTCGCATTGCAACTTTTCAGGACTAGAAAGCCTGCCGTTTTTATTAGCTTGTATTCCACATCGATGATGTCACTGGAAGACGGTTTCTGAACTGCCCACAGCCCTCCTATGAGACACAGACCGAGTAGAAAAAAACTGTGCCATTTTTTTCATGATTATTAGTGAGGACCTATTATATGAAGATATGTTGAAAAGTGGTGAAGTGGTCCGTTAAGACCACACATTTTATTCCATTTTCAACCGCATAGAGTTTACTGGGGGCCCTCATGGTGAAATGGATATTAACAACAAATAAACTGCAATGCAGAAACACTTATCGCACCAGTGGCATTCCCCTTGATGGCTTGATAGGTTTCGGTCTTCCCAGCTCCAATGTTTGGTTAGTCTTTTAGTGGTTCTGCTTCTCTCCATGCAGTGTTCTCCACTTACTGCTGCTGCTCTCATACTGAACAAACACTTCCTGTTTTCTGTGCCTCTCCTACCCAATCAGTGATTGCCACCAGGTGCTGACTCATGATCAGTGATTGACAGCGATAATTGACACCAATAGATTGATTCCAATTAGGCCAATTAGGGGTTTTGACAGCACAACCAGGAAATGCATTCAAGTATCAACTAACACTTTATGCCACTACGAAAATATCCCAGATTTCAAATTCTGGATCAGACAGTATATAGTCCCTTGTGGATGTATACATCAAAAGACTCTGATAAGACCCTACTGTACTGGATATTGTAGGCTGTATTATTATTAGTATGTGTGATCATCTGCCAGGGGGAGGGGCGGCATCTGCCAGGGAAGGTGGTGGGGGGTATTATGACACTCCACTGCCGCGGCAGGCCGTTGTTCTGACATGCGTTGCGTCATGCTTGCGGTTAGGGTCATGGATTAGGGGTTAGGGGTTGGGTGTCGGACTGATGCCGCTGAGAAACACTGCCGCCTGCCGCAGTTGTCGGCAATTGGCAGAGACTCTGCATTCTGACATCTTGTCATCATTTGTAGTGTAATATCCACCACTGCCTATAACCCTGTCAGCTGGCCATATAGATATACAGAATAACCAGATCAATGGGAACTCATCAAACATAAACCTATAATATATAAAACCATGCCCAGAGCAGTATAAGCTCATAATGGTATGGGACTATTACAGGATTATACTATCGGGGCTAGTGTTAAGTGCAATGCAAATTGTGACATTGATTCAGAGTGAACTGGATAAGCTATGTCACTGTAAATCAGTGGAGTTCAACAAGAAGCACAAAGGAGAAAAGCAAACATAGGCCTGAACACGATGGTTTCGTACATTATACAGCTGTGTATCCTTGAGACGATCCAAAGACACAAACGGAACAATTAACAGTGCTTTTATTATTAGCAGTGCCAAGTTCACACTTTCAAAGTACCAGAATAAGACATGCCATGGAGACATGCCAACAACAGAAGGAAATCAAAAAAACAAAAACAATTATGACGCACCGTGACAGTTCTTGTTTGGCAAGGTGACACTGCAAAGAAAATTGAATTTGCCATCTGGCACATCAGAGGACGACAGCGATGCTTGCGATAGAGACACCAGGAAGAAAGAGAGAGAGAGAGAGAGAGAGAGAGAGAGAGAGAGAGAGATGAAAGAAGGGTACGGATATGACTGGATTTAACTGCTGACTCTGTCAGCGAGCCGCTGTCAACCGGGGGGGACAGTCTCTTTATGGCCACGCTGCGTGAGTTTGCCGCAACGCTCCGATTCATCTGAATAAAAATGACAAGCGAAACCTCACTCCCAAGCCTCATCCCTTCTCTTTACGGCAACAATAAACGCTGAGCGGACTGTGGCAGCGCTACTGCCGAGCGTTGTCTGCATCATCTGAAGCTGCAATGAAACATCTTAAGCGATAACGTCTGGCCCCTGTTGAGGTCAGGAGCTGAGCAGCTGCCTGGTATTTTCTGATTCATATTCAGACATGTCATTAAAACAGCAGGACATACAGTACCAAGGCTACGTAAATAAAATATACTGTGTCCCTCCCACATTTCTATGAAAGCAGCCAGTTGCAAAGTGCAAGATTGACTGCATTCAGTTGCAAAAAATTAAATAATATCGGGACCCCCCCAAAATAATTTGGCGACCCCCCCGAGTTTCCCCTGCATTAAAACACACTGGCCCCGTTTCCTCCGACCGCACGCCAACCGTTCGGTGAGGCGGTTCTTGTATTCTTCTATTTGTTTTACTGAGGATAAGGTCATACTGTATACCTGTAAGTTTAGGTTTTTACTGAGGTTAGGTTTAGGAACAGGCTTAGGTTTTGGCACTGAGTTTAAGCTTAGGAATACAAACGTTTAGGCATAGTTTACAGAGGTTACGGTTAGTAGTCCGTTCTTCTACCGTTCTGTTTTGAGGCAAGAGTATAGGGGAGCTAGAGTAGGTGACGTGCCTACACAACTGTTGCACATTATTAATCAACGCACACAGCCTAGGATCCATCAGTCATCATCACGCACATTCAGGGTGGGAGACCGCCTCTGTCATCATGGCAGCTCTGGTGACTGCCTCTCTGTTATTTAATTCATTGTGGCCATCTGCCACGTTAACACCGAAGATATGGCGAGCAGTTTGCGGTCGCGTGGAAATAAACAGTACTTTTGACCCGAGACCTTGGCTGTCATCTGTCCAACAATCCAAGCGTCCCTGTTGGGGAGCAGCACAGCTGAGCCTGTTACAACCTGTTAGTACCCATTGGCTATACTGAAAAATGACAATGAATAATTGTCCCACCCTGTTTTTACAGTTAGTGCACATACAGATATGTGGAGTCAAATAGACTGCTAGGCGTTTCTCTGGTCATAAATAATATCACCAGAGAGATCATTGAACTGATCAGTTACTTTGACTTCACTGGACTATAGCCTCTAGAATATGGCTCACTAGATTCTGTGCATATTTCCCATATGGCACAAGAGCATGTCACCTTGACCTCTGTGCTTGTAAAGTATCAACATGTACAGTCACCCAAATCAGAGCAAAGACGAAACCAAAGTCGGCACAGCTCTAATCAGAGACATGCAGATGTCGCAGCTGTTGTGACCAACACTCAGAACGAGCTTCAGAAGTCGGGAAATTAAGCTTATAACTGAATTTTCACCTATCTGCTCTGACACCACTGTTCTCAACATTGTTCTACTTAGAATGGGGGTGACACAACCTTTCTCTACGAATCCATGCATCGTCTCTGCAACTACAGAGTGATATAAGCCAGAGTGGCCAGACTGCGACGATACTTTGGACATGTACAGATGAGGCATAGTGAGTATATTGGTAGCCTGGGAAACCCAGATGTTCTAGGCAGGAGGCCTAGAGGAAGACCAAAGAGGAGATGTATGGATGTAGTGTAAGTGGACATGAAGTTAAACACACAGAGGCTCACAGGAGATTAACATTTTCTTGAAAGTGTCATTACATGCATGGTGATTTTAGGCTCAACGGGAATACATACATACTGTAGACTTATAAAAAGAAAAAGAGATCCGAGCACTCACAAAATGTGGAGGAAATTTAAAACAAGGTACATTCCATAAAAGCCAACCCTGGGTCGACCTCTCATCACAGTCTTCACCAGGGCAAGAACTGAACTGAGTTCTTGCCCTGATGAAGACCGCGAGAGGTCTCTCTCTCTTTTGCTTTCGTTGTGTTTATTTAAGTCTAACCAGAAGCAGGATAAAACACATCCCTATACTGGCCATACAAAGGAATAATCGAGGGCGGGGGTGTGCATTTGACCCCATCCTGCCAAGCAAATCCAACGCTGACACCGACATGTGCTTTACAGTGCGTGCTTGCTTAACCCATTCTGACCTGAGATCAGATCAAAAAATGTCTTCTACATCCTGACAGTTTTCTGAAAAAGCCATGTTTCTATGTCAGTCGTTCTTCGATTTTTCAAAAATAGCAGACCCGCTATGAGCTTGTAGATCTGCTATTTTTCAATAGCTAAAGCATAACATAATATGCTAACACCAAAATGGAATCATTTGTGAAGATCTACGTTTACTCTCTCGTTCCACACGTGGATAAAAACACTGTGCTTCACCTGTTGTTGTTGTTGTTGCCTCTCAGTCTTTATGAATGAGGAAAACGTGGCGAGTCTGGGGTTATAAAACAATTCACGGCGGCGAGATAAGCGCGATGTGATTATTCACTGCAACGCAAAACACCTCAGAGAAAAATGTTCTCATTTGCGGGGTGTGACACAGGAATTACAAATGGCAGTGCTCGCCGCCGCTCTCACAATAGCCCTTATGATCACATGCAAATTAAAAACAAACCTATTTATATTTTGCTGGCGGGGCTCTTCCATAGAAGCTACGTATACGTCCCATTTCGCCCCTCTGGCTTCATGGGGGAAATGGAGTCTAGTTCGTTTTTTATTACACATAGTTATTAGAATATTCATATCAAACTCACTGGCCATTGATATTCATTTGCCGCAGACTCTCTCGTTACAAATCCAGAATGTCACAGTGAAATTTAAAACAGCCTGGAAGCCGTGTTCATTTATTTTCCTTATTGAAATATTGTGGCTCATTGCTTAGGTGATTCCAGCTCCTTAGGGGGCTGTGGAGTCCACTGATGTTTGTTCAACCTCATCTTCTTGTATGTTTAATTAAAGTTATTAGAAGTTCATTAGTGGCAGATTGTGTTTGCAACATTCCTCTTGTAACAGGCACAATGGGATATTTCTTTTCTGGAATGAATAATACAAGCTGTACCAGAGTAGCACTTGGAAGTTAAATGGACGCAACGATCGCCACCTAATTATTCTCTAAAAGAGGGCGCACGCACACGCACACACACACACACACGCACACACACACACACACACACACATCTTCTCACAATACCTTGCTTTAATAACTAAGTCCAGGATTATCACGCTGATTTGTATACTTTTGGATCCAACAAACAAACTGGCTCAGCTGCATACGTATATCAAGAAGGAGTATGTGTTCTCAATAACGTAATGTATCTGGTGAAATAAAGGGCATTAATATCTTTCACACAACTGCAGTGCATGGGAGAGATGTTTTGTACAATGAAAAGCTAGTCTTTTGTTTTTTAGATTTTTGTGTGTGACTTTTGTGCCTTCATTGATAGTTATAGTGAAGACGGACAGGAAAAAGGGAGATAGAGAAGGCAAGAAACATGTAGCAAAGGTCATCATGAACGGGACTCGAACACACGACACGCTGTCAGTGTGTGTGTGTGTGTGTGTGTGTGTGTGTGTGTGTGTGTGTGTGTGTGTGTGCTTGCGAGAGAGAGTGAGTGATAGGGTGAATGCATTACAACAAACGGGAGTGTAAACATAAGAAAGAAAGAAAATAAAAATTCCCACAAAAATGGTCACATTACCTCATCGTAGACGCTGTCATTACGCTCAAAGTCACCTGCCTTCCTGGGGAGGACGTGGACGTGGACATGCTGTAAACAAAGCAGCAAGAGAAAACAACAGGTTTTTACTTGGCAGCGGTGTTGCGTTGCTGTCCTCATCCAGTGGGACAGCTACACTGCACCTGGGACTCGTCTGACAGACTGACGTGACAAAGGCACTGTTCCCGTAGAGAAAACCTTCATTAAGTCGCAATACGGCATAGAACCCTGAGCGGAACCTGCACTGACGCAAATCACAGGAGGGCCACGGTGACATTCCACCAAGCAAGCCACCTGGCTGCCAAACTGACTCCTTATTTTTATGCTTTTAAATGTTTAATTGGCTTTTTTTTTTTACCCTCCTGTGCACGCCCCTCAAACAAAAACACGCACGGGCGCTCTCACGCACGCACACACACGCACGCGCGCGCGCGCACACACACACACACACACACACACACACACACACACACACACAGACATGACAAAGACCCACACACACACTTGTCACAAACTTGGCCATCTGCATGGTTAATGTGAGTTCCTTCTCTGCTTCAGTGAACAACGTAATGTCTCGGAACAACTATGTTATGCACAGACAATAGCAGGAAGAGCATCTAAACTGAAAACATTTAAAGGTCTTCTTTGGCAAACAAGTTTTATTTTTTACTTTAAACAACCTGTCAACCAACGGCAATACCAGGACTGTGAAAATGAATGGCGTATACTCAAACCAAACTCAAATGGCAAACTCAAACCGTGCATCAACTTTGTGTTTTTAAATTACATCCGTCTTGAACAAAAGATAATAGTTGTTTGTTAAGTTTTTAAATGGGCAACACTAAAAGCCGCCATTTAAACCCATAAAACTGTGTAGGCGTGATGGCTGTCATTCTCAGACTCATGAATGTATAACAAAGTAAAGAAAGTGGGATGTGATTGTGCAGCGTCAGACACCCTGGATTCACAAACCGCCAAATGAATAACAGTCATGATGACCGCCTCTGCATTCGACAGTATACAGTACTACTCGAAACTGTAGCTATAGTAGATTCAAGTGGGCAACCGTATGCCATTTACCATATTCTGCGATGATGGTACATGCGTAATAGCAGTGAGGCCATATCACAGTTCAGCAGACAAGGAGCACCTTAAAGTTGCTTGCGTTTGTGTTGTATATGTTCTGTGTTTGAACTATTTGTTGCTTCTGTGGGTTTTAACCTTGATGTGCTGTACAGCACTTTGGTCTGCCTTTGGTTGTTTTTAAATGTGCTTTAATGAATAAAATTTACTTGACTTGACTTGACTGACACTACCAACGTGGTAAGTTCAAGTGTTGCCTATCCGATAGCACAGAGCACGAGGTCAAAAGTTAAAACATCCCTCTTAAAACAAGCGTGGGCAACCTAAGGGCATAACACCGATGCTTACAGTACATTGTGTGTGGAATGTGGATATACTTTTGTCCAATGCAGACACCATTAACCCTGCAACACCCGGATTCATTTCTACTCACGAAATTTTAGTCAGACTGGAATCAGAGTGGATAAACAATTTACAATTTAGGCATTTGTAAATAAAGTGTATAGTGCCACCGCTATGTGCTTCATATGCGGACCATTTATTATTGTAAGGCTTGAAAGACGTTATGTGGTCACACACATCCAAGAAAACTTCAAAGGGTGCTTGAAAAGAAAAAGAGATAAACTGAAGAGAAGGAGGAAGTCTGCACACCGTTTTGAATGCTCCCAAATAATGTATTACCAAAAGCGGTATAAAAATGTAAGAGAAAAGTGTCAGCCTATTGTGGCCTTCGTCAGGTAACGTCAAGATGTCCTTATGAATCATTTAATATTAGTCCTCCTTCACTGTTCCAAATAATACAAAATTAGGCTATTTAAAACAATACATAAATTGTGTGTTAGTAGATCAGCTCATTTCAGCACACAGCTAAGACTAAATCAGGCATTATGACACCATCACGGCCAACCAAAATACATTTTAGTCGACTAAATCAATTGTAGCTTGACATTTATGTGTGTGTGTGTGTGTGTGTGTGTGTGTGTGTGTGTGTGTGTGTGTGTGTGTGTGTGTGAGAGAGCGAGAGGGGGGAGGGAGAGAAAGAGAGGGGGAGAAGGAGAGAGAGAGGGGGGAGAGAGAGAGAGAGAGAGGGAGAGATAGAGAGAGAGGGAGAGAGAGATAGTGAGAGGGGGAGAGAGAGAGAGAGAGAGAGAGAGAGAGAGAGGGAGAGGGAGAGGGAGAGGGAGAGGGAGAGGGAGAGGGAGAGAGAGAGAGAGAGAGAGAGAGAGAGAGAGAGAGAGAGAGAGAGAGAGAGAGAGAGAGAGAGAGAGGGGGAGAGAGAGAGAGAGATAGAGAGAGGGGGAGATAGGGAGAGAGAGATCAAGGACATAAACCTAATTGTGAGGCCTTTATCCATCCTTCATTACTAGTGTGATAAACAGTACAGGCTAGCAGAATAAGTGTTTATAAATGCTACAAACAAGATAACGTGTTTGGAGGCATATCTGCTTTGTAGCCAGGCATTTTGTATTTAATGAGGTCATTTGCATAATTTCTGCATTATTAAATTTGCCTACCTTGAGGAAAACTTTGAAGTGAGTGGGGGGAGGGGCTATTCATCATCACAGAGGATCCCTAAATGGTTGCTGAGTGAGTGAGGCAGCTATACCGGCAGGACGTGCGTGCGTGAAGACCCCCCCCCCCCCAAAAAAAAAGAAATCAGACGTTTGCCCGGTAGCTATAGTGTCCTCTTAAACATCTGTTGTCCAATTTATGGAATTTATTTTCCAATTTATGATTTATGTATTTTTGCTTTTTTAAAATGTTTTGAAATAAAAACAATTTATAAAATGCAGGAAACCACAAATGAAAGGGACCCATAAAAATGTTATCGCGACCCACAAATGGGTCCCGACCCGCTGTTTGGGAACCAGTGACCTAGAGTGTATCTGTTCTGTTCCATCAGCATGTCATATTACACACACGCACACGCGCGCGCACACGCACACACGGTAGTACAGTATATGCAGATGCTCAGGTCATGGTTCAATGTCAGCGTTCTATATGCCGCCCTTCAATCAGGCTCTATTGGATGGACACCCTGGGCTTTATTTTCCGTCAATAATTGGTCACTGTTCAACCGCTCCGAAATTATGCATAGTCACACGGAGAACGTCCGTTATGGAAAGCCGGGCTCTCGCCCTCCTGTCATCTCCAGTGATACATAGAGGCGTCATGGGAAGTTGTCATATTTGCTTAATGTGCACAGAGGATACTGTACCTGTACGTGACACTGTGATATGTGCACCGCACCGTTAATCCCCCCGCAAATAATCAAAACAGATGTCCATTAATTAGCTGCGCGATGATACGCGGAGACAAATGACAAAATGGCTGCCACGGCAATTCATATAGCTTACGTAAAATGTTTGTGAGAAAGACAGGCGAATATAGTTTGGCATAAACAGCCGTGTTCCTCCGTTAAAGAGAAGGGGTACAGAAGCGTTAGTGGCTTCAAGCAGGGATCTCTAATTAGCTAACCGAGGAAAGAAAGGAAAAGGGAGGAGAGTTTCCCACAATGCCTTGCTTTGGCAAAGCGCACAGCCTGCAGAAAAAGCAGCAGTGGTTATTTTCAACAATCCACATGGAAATCTATGGTGTCTTGTTTGGATGGGTTCAGTTTTTCATTGTTTTCCTTCACTTTCCTATTGAACTCTATGGGGAAATTAGTCAGCTGCTAAAGGGGTTCACGTCTATCGTTAAGCTGCTCCGCACCGCAACAGCAAATAAAATGATGGCTTCAGGCTGGATTCATAACTCATGCGCTTGTTTATTTACAGATGCGCTGAGATGCAAAGGCACATCGCGCTGAATAGAAAAGGCCATAAAAGATGTATGCCGTTTCCCTACATGCATATTATATCCATTGAGCAGCGCTGAGCCCGCCAAAACAAACCGTGCCTTCAACAACGGAGAAAATGAAGGGAATGAATTGTGCATGAATGTGAGTGAGTCAGAATGTCAACATCAATTCATACTGTACCAGTCGACCGGGTCTCCCAGGGGTGTACTGTAACTGTAACCTCCCCTCCTTTTTTCCCTCTACACCAAATCTATAGCGAGAATATCTACAAGCTCGCATGCTATATATATATAGCTTGTGAGCTTGCAGATATTCTCTCTCTCTCTGTTCTACGTTCTACAGAAGAACATAATATACTGTACATAATACACTAGTCTGTAAAGTTGCTGACATTGAGTTCTATAAATATAAATATAAATATGTTGACATCCACTTTTAAATAGCAGGCATCCATTAAGCTGCCTGTAGGCCTCCAGCTTGCTCTGGGCACTAGTTCACCCACAGTGCGATTGGCCTAACTAACTATATCTACACCAGAGGATTCCACCGTTCACAACATCACTGCAGTGCATGGCAGGGCTTTCCTCCAAGGAGCCAATTCCGCTGCTCAGGCGATGGAGGCAGTTGGTGGGTCGCATGCATGCCGTATCAAAGTGAAGATTTGTGATAGGTCAATAATTACATGAATATATGACCTACAGTAAAAAAAATATCATCCATATTCGTTGCTGTCCAGAAGAAACCACCTAACTCCATTTTTGAGTTTTTTTTCCGTATATATAAGCTATGGCGAAAACCTCCTAACTATCTGCCAAACTATAAACTCCACCCGTTTGTTTAGCCATCTGTTTTTAACATAAGTCAGTGTTATTGAACACCCTGTACGTTACGTATGCGTGTTGATTAAAGAAAATAGCGAACTAATGAAAAGTATTAAAAAGCGGCTTCAACTAAAACCTCCTAACTCCACTTGAGCTGCATGTTTTTGTTTTTTTTTCTGAAAAATGTACATTTTGATATGAGATTGTGCAGGTACAGACAGGAGTGCCACTGTCATGCACAATACAGGCTCCCCAATTTCCAATTCCATAATCCTGATCAATTCTACTAAAACCATCCCGTTTCTCCGACAACAAATCACAAGCAAATCTCACCTAATTCTTATATAGGCCTAATAATGACTCAATGTTTCAGGTAAGTCCAATATCAATGAGTTAAGTAGAGCGGCCGTCTTGGAATCCAAAGGTTCCAGGCTCGATCACGGGCTTGAATACCAAACGACTCGTCCCTTTTCCATCTCACCCCCAACCGCGAAGAACGGTCGCCCCCCCTACTGCCCGGTACGGTCGCCCCCAAAGCGAAAATAAAATCATAAACCATCAACAAGCGCTTTTGAGGCTGTTCTTAAAAATGTGAGTGTGCATTCCAAAGATTAGCAGCTACAGCCTGAAAGGATATATCATATCTTTGGTTTTCAGTTTAGCGGAGGGTGGGCCTAACAGACGTTGTTCGTCAGACCCGGATGGGTCGCTGTTGTTTCGACGACCCCTGATGCCGTGCAGGGGCTGACGTTTTGACCCACGGAGTTTGAGATCACGTCACTGATCCGTGTGCCACTGTAGCCTAACTCTTGGGCAACATTCAATAGGTATAACATACAGAATATGTCAGAAACTAAACTCCTATAAGCACCGGGGCCAATGTGAAAATGTGCGTATAATGCAGTGTTGTTTTGGGCAGCAAATTTCTATTTCTGTCAATTGTGAGCTTGTAGATCAGCTATTTTCAGCATGCAACCAAGTGTAAAATGACTTGTACTGGATCTCTCGTCCACTAGTCCCTTCCTAACATTTTAGTCTAGTTTTTATTTGTTGACGAAATTGTCAGTATATTTAGTCTTGCTTTTAGTCATCATCGTAGCTTAGTATTCATTTAGTTTTCGTCAGTGGAAAAAGGTAGTCGGCGAACAATTTTCGTCTTAGTTTTAGTCGACGAAAACAACACTGGTCTGGCGGTGCTGCAGCTGCTGCATGGGAGTTCAACCCAGTGATGGTGGAACAGTTAAAATAAAAAATAAACACAAACGATATTGCCGACAATTGCGAAACATTAGCCTATTACTTATTATTATTAGTAGCCTATTGTTTAGTTAATTTAGTGTGAGTGAATCTGTATTCTACAGCTGTCCATGCTGGAAGTGCATCTAAGCATCTATTGTGGTTATTAGGACGTACCGGCCGTCGGAACACTGGCCTGTCGAAACAGTGGCCCTTCACAGTGGATTTATGGGTGGACCCCTTGAGGGACCCCCATAGCCTTTAGTGACACCCTCAATTAAAATTGCCTGCTTGCTTTACGTTTTAAATGGCCTTTGTGGAGTTGTAATTAGGGTTTTGTTATGTTTATTTCACTTTAAAGCTTTTGTGGCACTTAGGAATGTACTGTAATGACGATTTATTATAGCCACTTTGGTCTGGTCTGGCCAAGGGGTCACTAGCAGGACTATTATAATTTTCATTTGAGTCCAAGACGCTTGCTTCGAGACCTCACCTCTACCGAGTAGCTGCTATACATTAATGTTGTTTGTGCATCTCAAGGGAGCATTACGCTGACATCGGACTAATACTTTCACAGCAGGTCACATATTATTATTATTTACAATGAGGGAAAACACCACCTATATGAAGCCCAATCCATGGATTTATCTATTAAACATAATATAGATTATTGTGTCCCATCTTTATATAACAATGCAGGCTGTATACGAACCAAGCTATAGCTTTCAGGCTAAACTAGCACACTCCAAACAGTCCCTCTGATGATGAATCACTATAATCATGCCAGATTTTTCCATAAGACAAAAATAAACTCCAATTCCATCATTCTAATACATGGATTTGTCTTCCGTCGCCGTGAGACTCCAGGCAGTGAGTTTATAAGAGTGCATTTGCCTCCATAGACTTGCCTCTCTCTTATTCAATCAAAGGACCATTTTTATTGCCAGTGCGCCCGCACCTGATTGCAATAACACACTTGATAGATGGGGTTTGCCTCACACTGTAGCAGGTGTGCTACGCTGGCTGGATAATCTGTTTTCATAAAAAGACCAGACAGGTCCCTCAAATCAAGAGTTGCCACGCATTCGGAATTACTTGATAAAATATGTAGATTATTTCACTGCGTTAAAGAACAGTGGGGAATAATGTCTTCTCTATTACTGCCTTTGATGCAGTACCTCCATAGTGTGCTTCCATGCTGTCTACCAGAGATGTGGAGCCCTTCATTGTGAAGGGCTCTGTGGGCATTATTCAGACTGGCTGATAATGCTAAAATATGACCAACCCGCCGGTAGGAATTTAATTGAAGTCAAGCGGGAAACGTATTGCAGGTTGACCTTGTTTGTATTGGCAGATGAAAGTTATTTAATCTCAAAACAATCTTTAAATGAGAAACATGTTGTGGAAATGGGAAAAAATAAATAAGAAATAAATGTCTGTTGGCGCACCAGTGCTACGTATGATAATAGTTTTGTTTTTGTTTGTGTGGAATATATTGCAACAAGAATCCATAATTTCGTAAAAGTGTGATGTGTGATATGTCCCTTTTATCATTTGGAATTAATTTTTTGGCAGTCCATTGCTCATTTAGAAAGTATCCAGGCAAAATGGCAAACAAATACAATCAAAAACAACAATTGGTGACTTTAAAAAAACACTTATTTGAATGTGGACAGCAGGAGGTGTTTGGGAGACTAATTTGAACATGCTTTTTGGCTCAATACTTTTGTTGTGTTGATATATACCCTTGTGTCTCATAGTGTTTTCCGTTGGTAGAAATTAATTTGACAGTCCGGAAAGAAGAAATGGTGCAAAGAAAATAAGACAATTGCAACCTGCAGGGTCTACAAAACAAAGCTCTTAATTCTCAACAACCTGATAATTAGGCTTATGGGGAAAGGCTTTTCACAGCTGCTACTGAACTGTTGTTTACCTAGAAGGCCACCCTGCTGAAATCAATAAGCATAATGTTTAAAAAAAGAAGAAGGCCACCCTGCTGCCATGACTGCCACGTACAGTAGGCTACACCATGCTAGGTTCCCATTAGCTTCACTCATTCTGACCATTTAAAGATGAGCCTTGAGCATTCTATGTCTTTCATACAGTACTTGGAATAAATTACCG
The DNA here is from genome assembly GCF_963924005.1 of Protomyctophum bolini. Classification (NCBI taxonomy): domain Eukaryota; kingdom Metazoa; phylum Chordata; class Actinopteri; order Myctophiformes; family Myctophidae; genus Protomyctophum; species Protomyctophum bolini. The sequence continues at coordinate 40,977,160 of NC_137863.1, forward strand.
CTGGTGCATCGTTGATGTCGGTGCATTTCAAGAACAGGACATTCCTATTAGGAATAGAGATTTCAGGGGGGCACGGTGGCACAGTTGGTAGTGCTGTCGCCTCACAGCTAGAAGGTCCTGGGTTCGATTCCCGCTGGGGACACTGTGGGCCCATACCCGAGGCGGGGGTTGGCGATAGGGCCTTTCTGTGTGGAGTTTGCATGTTCTCCCTGTGTCCCCTAGGGTAGATACCCTCACAAAAACATGCCGTAATCCTGGTCTCTAAAACTACCTCCCCCTGGCCAGCCGGGGCGCCTGATGGAGGGGAAAGGAACTGGTCGGAATAACGTGTCCCTTCCACGCGCTACGTCCGGCCGGGGAAATTCCCCTCTGTCAGGTGAAAAGAAGCAGCTTGGACTCCTCATGCATAGAAGGAGGCATGAGTCAGTCCGCTGCCCCCCCAGGTTGTCAGAGGAAGTGTAGCGCCCAGGATTACATTAGATAATTGGCACTGGGTGAAAAGAAAATTGGGTTACAAAATCGTGGGATAAGAATCTAGAAGATAGGAATAGAGATTTCAGATTTGATTTGATGTCATTATATAATATATAATACAATAAATAATATTGTATCTCTTCGATTATAGTTATCTTGTTAGTCATGACACTGCACTTATAGTTTGGTCGACAACATACTGCATTTCCAACCCAATTGGTTCCAGTCCTGCTGGATGATCTATTAAACTGCCAGATTCAACTAAAATCTCTATGGGGAAAAACATGAACATCTCTGACTGATGAAGTTACACCACTGGCCCCACTATATAGCCACGTGCAGCTGCTTCCTGTATCCACTGTTTCAAATTAAAAGCCCACCGGGATTTCATACACAGTCCAGCCATGATACTATATGTTGACCCAGTCTTGTTTAACTGTGTGAGGCCACCACCAGAGTGGCCTCAACATCAGCTGAAAATAGCGATTATGGTTTCATAAGCTAACCTTTTGTGTTAGAGCAACAGCAAATGAATTATGACAGGCGGACCTCTGTTTTAAGGTCTACCCCCAACTGAGCACAGCCTCCAACTTGTGTCTGGCTGTTTGACATTTACTGAGTTCAAGTGTAATTAACTTTACCTGCTGAAAGTTCCCTATTTAGATAAGAGATCCCAAGTGTATGATTCGGTGTGTGTGCGTGTGTGTGTGTGCGACTGTGCGTGTGTGTGTGTGTGTGTGTGTGTGCGTAAGTGAATTATATGGGCTATACTAGTCTTCATTAACTCACCAGTGTTTTAGCAAATTTAAGAGCCTCCCATTGGTGGGTTAAAGGACCACTTCACCATTTTTCAACCTATCTTCATATAATAGGTCCTCACTAATAATCATGAAAAAATGGCGCATTGTTTTTCTACTCGGTCTGTGGACGGTTTCTAAACTGCCCACAGCCCTCCTATGAGACACAGACTGAGTAGAAATACATTTATAATTATTTATCATGATCATTAGTGAGGACCTATTATACGAAGATAGGTTGAAAAGTGGTGAAGTGGTCCTTTAAAGTATGACCTATTTAAATTGGGAAAACATTTGTGATTAATTTGTAGACAATAAAATTCCCCCTCAAACACCTCTCATGGTTACTGTACGTTTGGTTGGAACACAGTTTGTTCACTTACCACTTCCCTACAGAAATACTCGCACCCTTGATACAAATGGTAAGTACTCACTTCCTTCAGTTACTCAATGAGAATGAGGCCATTATTTCAACCTTTTAACCACATGAACACTAATATATGTATGACAATGGCCTATGTACAGTACGTATACCGGCTAACCTTGATAGAAGCATTTAATATTACACTGTTTGTTGATCATATTTCATCAGCACAGCATTTTTTGGAGAACTCAACAAGTCCTAGATAAAGATGAAAGTGGATAACCACATGCACACAGTGTCCACGGTAATTAGTTACGCGTAACTACCGCTGTGAGCAGACACCATTGACTTTGTGTTTCATGTTTTTATCCGATTCTCTTTACACTCCCTTTCCTAAGAAAATGCATGACAAATTATCCTCAAAAACAAATGTCAAGGATTAATTTTAAGTGCTCTGGTTCGGCTAAATTGTATTAGGAATTTAAGCCTAGAGAGCCTTTCCAGCTCCCCAAATTCTCTGTAATCTGCTCAGGTTAAAATGGCATTTCAACGTTCCTTTTCACGTCTCGTCTTCCATAATGACAGCCGTATCTGCATAATTCAGAAAGCGCACCGTATGCAGCAACATGAACTAAATATTTTGGAAAATTGATGGCAATTAGTGATGATTGTAATAATTGGCAAAGAAAAGGGGGACAGTGGAGTGGCGTGCACGGTGAAACAAAGGGTTTGTGTGTGCGTGGCGTGCGTGCGTGCGTGCGTCCTCCTGTACTGTAATCGGTATAGATGCTCTTTCCGATTTTCAAATTCAGAAATAGATTCATTTCATTTCACTTTGTTTTGCACAGCGTATGAATACATAATATGTAATGATGATGATGCACAATGTCTAGATACTTCATACTAAAAAATAACACAAGGACATCTTAAAGTAGGCTATAGTTATAGCGAAGAAAGTTATAGGCACGGGCAAAGTCAGCTCAGAGTCATTGGCGAAGGACATAGCGATGTGAGACCTTCCCCCTGCATTGACCTCCCTTCTCAACACAGATGAATCTCCACTGACGTCACCTAACATCCTCCCCTCCAAAAGATTATAGACAAAGCCTTTAAAAAAAAAAAAGATGTCTAAATAATTCAGCCGTGCCAAGAGTTTAGCGCGGCCCACAAATGAAATACAATGATTATTTAATAGTGTATAACTGTCGCCGAGGCCTCATGACATATTTAACCCATTCTGTGCGGGAACCCCCTTTTGGTGTTGCATTATGTAATGCTTTAGCTATTGCAAAATAGCAGATCTACAAGCTCATAGCGCGCCACCGAGTGGCACACTACGAGCTTGTACGTAGGTCTGCTATTTTTGAAGAATCGTGAAAAGTGACATGAAAGTGTTTGAGACACGACTGACATAGAAAAACAGCTTTCTCAAGAAAACAGTCAGGATTTAGAAGACATTTTTGCAGAATCGTTCCCAGGTCAAAATGGGTTAAAGGCGGTGAATTATTAAGTTCTCACCTTCACGGTTTGTCCGGCTTCGGGGCCATCCTGGAGGGAACAGAAAAGAGATCATTAGGAAGAGTTTGGGAATCCAGAAATATTTCAATTAATAATTCAGACCGATTTGAGATTAACTCCCCCCCACCCCACCCCTCGCCACATCCACATATGGTATGGTATATGCCATATTCACTCCCTGTCATGGTAAGGGAATGGCAGGTCTAAAACAATAACGCCCATGCTCGCTGACAGTAAGTAAGAACTTTTAAACACCTTTATCATGTGTTCCGCGAGAGTCACATTAGGTGTGATTACATTTGATTAGATTATTACACTATTTTCCTCAGTGACAGAAGCCGATGACAGCAATGTGCACCACTCCAATGCGCATCACACATTGGGTGTTGAACAAAACGAACAATAATTGCAATAATAACTGTCACGCGTGAACACGAAAAGACCTCATTACTTCCACTGAGTTTGAGTGACTGGTTCTCACTCTTATATAGACGACGTCGTAGATCATCTTGTAAATAAAAAAGGAAAGCAGAGGCTAAATCCTTTTTTTCACAGTTTCCCCAAGCGTGGTATTTTGTGTGATTTTATTTAATTGTCACCATGTGGGGCACGCTGCAGAGATCTGTCCCTCCTGTGGTGAGTTCCCCCTTTAATGCTGTGGCCCATCTAGCCCGCGAGCTGTCACAACTAATCTCACATCATCACGTCTCGGCCTCGCCTCCTCCCAAGTCAAACAAAATGATATCTAGGTAAAGATTGCTCCCTGCTTTTTTTTCTCCCCTTCATATCCTGTACCTGTGAAACGATTTTCTCTGATGATGAGGCTGCAGTCTAGCAAGGTGCTACTTTGATATTAGCATATATATCACTGGTTCTGCACAGAAGGCCAATCAACATGATGAGACTTGTCAACGTCAGGGAGTGAAGAAGGTATAGGCCTGTAGTTAGCGTGGCTTCTTCTTATAGGCCAGGAGAGATAATATTCTTGCCCATATCACCTCACATACTGTATGTGGTTTAACTGTTTTGGTGAAAGGTAGTTGTACTTCTCTAACATTTATATAAAATAATGTATTATTTATTTTGTCTCAACAGTCAACACTATGATTGAAACATTGATATCGAGTAGATAGTGACTCGAGTCATAATGTAAAACTGTATTGAATTTGCCTATAATGTCCCACTCGCAATCACAATGCTAACGGATGTGAAATGTCAAAATATGTGTGTGCCGCCGGTTCGACTTCCGATCCCAACGGACATGGCTGCATGTCTTCCCCCAATCTCTCTCCCCATTTCCTGTCAGCCTACTGTCTGTCCCTCTATGAAAAATAAAGGTGAAAGCCACAATTTCTTTTTTTATATATACACTGTATATATGGAAGCGGTGTTGCTTGCGTGCATTCTGTGACCGTTGAAGATAGCTGCTTTCTGTTTGGGGCCTTTCATGCACACTAGATAAACTCCCGTGACTTAGTCTGATCTAGCTGAACCCCACAGACAAAGCTCTAGACCTCTAGGGTGTGACAGTTGAGCCTGCCTTTCCACTTTAGCTGACTGGTCAGCTACTGTATAACGCACGGCTTGCATTGATTAAGCCCATGCGTCCTAGACTCTCCTCCCCCCTGGGGCCCCGGCTGTGGAACAATGCCCCCGTCCGTCACGGTCATGACTGCAGATTTGCTCCCCATTTTCGGAGTCTGAAAAATGCACCTCCTCAGACTCCACTGCACAACCTCCATTCCTTGGCATCCCATCTTGTCACTAGTATGCCAAGGAAGTATACCCACACCTTTTCACATGGGAGCCACGCCGTTATTGGAGCCCGTCTTGTTCAATAAACACATGGCTCAGAGTGGAATACCCTGCTTACTTACACCATGGCCACTGGCACTTACTAACTTGTTGTTACACACATGAGGAGTATAGAACGCAAACGCAGACGAGCACGAGCGGTTCATTCTCAAAAGGGTTTGTTTCAGGAACAAGTCAAGGGAGCAGCAGCCAAGCAACATCCACATTCTTCAACTTTCAACTTTATTACAACATCATAACATAGCATATGAATGATGGTGTGTTTTTTGCTGTTGTTTTGTTGATAGTGTGGCTATAGTAGGTCTAAACCAGATCTAGACCCAGAACATAGAAGCAATGTTATAGCAGCAGCAATGTGAGAGGCTGCACAGCCCTTCTTGGGCAAATCTTTGTCAATAGCCTAGTTTCTATGTCTCCACAATGCATCTCATGCGTAAATTTGTTTTATTTTTGAGGGACGTGCTAGACCAAGTGTGTGTGTACGATTGTGTGTGCTTGTGTGCATGCGTGCGTGTACGTAAGGGGGTATTATTTTATACGATATGCATATTTCCATGCGCCACAAAATCTCACATTGCAATAGGAAAGCTCAATTCAGCGTCATGGTGTGGTGTACTGTATAGCTGCTCAATGTACACACAGCCTACGCCTACTAAACATAATACTGAAACAAGGTGACTGGCCACTGTGGGAGTGTTAGTGATTTACCTGTATGGCGATGGTGAGCGAGGTAGCGTTGAAGTACTTCTCCACTAGATCGGCCACTCTCTGTGCGGTGCAGAACAGGTCTGCCACCTCGTTGGGATGAAGGTCTCTGAAGCGCTCCACCTGCCTCAGCGGGCACACCAGCACGTCTATGCCATTCTTATTAAGGAACATATCAGATAATTGTATATACAGTATAAATCACAGGTATAACTCTAGGCTATATAGGTGGCTGCGTATCGGGCCATGGCTCTTTAGCCGAATGGTAACGTACACGGCATACGGTTCAAACTTCACACCAACCAATCAATAATAGTAGGAAAGCAGATGACTTCGTTGTCGATCATGTGGCTGTCGCTAACCCGGTTGCTAACCAAATAAAAACAGTCAATGAGAGCTACTAGCATGCATGTAAACAAAATATTACCGTAATTTCCGGACTATAAGGCGCACCTGATTATAAACAGCACCAGCCAAATTTAGGGGAAATCCCAAATATGTCCGTATACAAGCCGCACCGGACTATAAGCCGCAGGTGTTTTAATGTTTAATTACCATTATGTAAAGGTTTCCGCACGGTCGCCCCTTTTCCATCTCGCCCCACTATTATACTGATTATATAAAAGGTATTATCATATTAATGTATCATTGTTAAGTTCACTCTGTGCCATTACAAAAAATGGGCTAAATCAGGAGAAATGTGTTTAATAAAACGAAATTAACTGCTATAAGGAAGGTCCTAAATTAATTTAATTAAGCAGTAACCGTCTCTGTGTCATGTTATTATTTCTTAATTTTAAAGAGTATAGAGATCGACTACTTCTCCAACCTACCTACTTCCATTCATCCTGGCTGATTGTTTTCATTATCATATACAAGCCGTGGATTTTGCCGTCACCGCCACTCTGTGGGCTGCAGTGGCAGCATTCAAGACACAGTCCCTCCTCACTGACAGTCAATGGCGCAACGGAGTGAAGTGATCACTGTAGCCTGCTAGCTAGCAAGCCTAGCAATGGCTAGCATGTAATATTAAATAACCTAGCCATTATAAAGACCAAAGGAACTGTGGTTGTAACTTGATGTGAACATTTAGGCTTGTATGATTTGAATGAATAACATCCAATCGTTTTTCAACCAGCGCTGGCCTCTCTTCCGTGCCTAGTTATATAACTAGTCTCCATTCCAAAGTAACGTAACATGCTAAATGCTATGCTGCTCCATAGAAAGGTCTAGCTGCGCACAACGAGAATAGCAGAGGCAGTGTAGACTTGTAACTTTGACAACAGCTGTTGTGAATTTTGGCCAATCAGAACGGCAGCTGCAAAGCCAGTTTGCATGCATGGACCGGCCATAGATGGATTTAGAAGGCCCTCTAGTGGCCGTTACGTTACCTCAGAGCCTTAGATGGCTCTGCGTTGGCTGTAAAAATCCATAGATAAGCCGCACCGTTGTACAAACCGCAGGGTTCAAATCATGGGTAAAAAGGTGCGGCTTATAGTCCGGAAATTACGGGCGTATGTCAGTTGATGATGTTTCTAAAACATTTCTGAAAATATACTTTAAGCACTTTCAAGCCGGCATCCCCATTTTGGTCATGTAATTTTGGCAAACTATGTAGCTACATTTATTTATTTTTTCTCCACAAATTTTCATAAGGCGGAAATAGCCAACTGGACATGCTCACAATAGGGGTGACATGAACGCAGGTGTCCCGTGCCTTTTTCCCCCCTTTTTTACATTTTCATTGGTGTCCTGCATGGGCACAAAAAGAGAACCACTGCTCTATTATAGAAAGAGAAAGTGTGAAGTGAAGAGAAGGCAGGAGACAGAGGGAGATAATCTAATCTGATTCACCATCGAAAGGGGGTATATGAGACACTTGTTGAGGAAATGGGTTATGACTATATGAGAGCATAAAGGCACTGACTCTGCATACTGTATACCTAACACAACACCTTGTGAAAATGTCGATTCATGGCAATTTTTTATACTTTTCGACTCGCCCATTGGTGTGTCACAGGCCCCAAAAAGTTTGAAGACCACTGCTGCATCATTATACAGAGAAAGTGTGAGTACCAGAGGAAGGACAGATAATCTGATACAATGGGGAGAGAAGAGAGGTATTGTTGACGAGCTGGGCTGTGATTAGAACAGAATAAAAGGAGGACTCTGCATATACTGTACTGTATGTAAAGGGCGTGTTTTTCTGTAAAGTATAGCTTGGTAGTTATGGGTTGCTTATTTTGGGGGTCTTGTTTCTAAAGTGTAGTTGCTTATTTGACCTTGCTTCTTAATGTTGTTTAAACCAGTGGTTGTCAAACATTTTCTTGGACCCCCAAATGAATATGTGTGCCACATTTTGTGGGACCCACCAGACAAGATTTGTGCACGCACACACGCACGCACGCACACAATAACCGACGCTATTCATTTCCAGATAGTGTTTTAGGAATATTTTGTTTGTCTTATACATCTCTGGCAAAAACAAATAAAAAATCAGATGGGGTCTGCAACTAAAATACATATTGATGCGGGGGTCCTTTTTGAGAACCACTGTACGATAAGGCAAATCCTCGCAAATGTGGTGGATTTTCTGCTCCGTGGTAGAAACGTCCATTCCTAGGGATGCACAGTGGAGCCAGACTTTAACACAGAACACAGCATAAGCCTATACGGATGATGCTGTGTTCACGGAACCTTAAAATACGCTGAGAAATAAGCTCGATGTCCGTGTCGAGTGAGTTATTTCCCTAAGATGACAACAGAATCCCTATGGTGATAAATCTCCACCAGGGGACGTAGCTGAACCAACCAAGCGTATAGAGTATAGACATACACACGACATGATGTTCTCTCTGACATACATAATGTGACTTTAACAGGTGGTCACTCCGGTGCAGACAGGCACTTTGCATTCAGCCCTTTGCCCGGCGCTGTATTTGTATTAGAATTCAAACACAACTGTATTGTGTCTCGCAGTGTGCTGAAATTATACCACAGAGAGCATTTTTGATTCAATTGTAAATGTGTGTCTTCAGGATTTAAATGTGTGTATGGCTACCGTACAAGTAATTGATAGAGAAAGAGAAAAGTCTCCACATAACGGGGCTTCTGCACCAATGTTCACCTATTAGAATTATATGGTATAAAAATCAACTTAGATTGGATACAAAGGGGAAAGGCCAGAGGAATTTGTAGTCATTTCAGGTGAAAAGAGAAACTCAATCAGAAACTCAACTTGAATTATATATGTGTCAGAAACTCAGAAAAGAAAATTGGAAAGGCGCATAATAAAAAGTGTCTTCCAACAGAAGACTAGAAAATTGGTATGGTCCCCTAAATGTATATCGTCATGCTTGACAAACAGGTTGCCAAACCTGTCTGTAATTGATTGACTGACTGACTGACTGACTGACTGAATTAATTACTTGATTGATTAATATAGACATCTGGTCTGTGCTTAAAAAAAAATATTAGATTTTAGTAAATGTATTTATGTTGGATCAAACTGCTTCAAATCTCAATCTTCAAAATCCTGAATGTGAATTTAACTCTGAGCCATGACACTCAGAGATAAATTAATGCACACTGTGGGTGCTATAGGGTGTAGTAGGGGGTCCTATAGGTCCTACTGTAGGCCTCCCTGCGCTGGTAAGAAGGCTCTCTCTCTCTCTCTCTCTCTCTCTGTTCACAATAGAGTGAATAGTGGTGAATAATCAACTACTGTGCCATTGCTTGGCTCTCCATATCCCTCACGAGTCAAATGAGATTAATTTAAAAACAGGCAGCAGGAATAGAAAGGCCATCTGTCTGTCTGTCTGTCTGTAACATAGCTCGAGAACAATTCATTCAAACAACTTCACACATGGCAAGAAGTGCACGCAGTTTCGAGTTTGGCAGCCATCGGATGAGCAGTTCTCCAGAACTGCCATAGGCCAGTTCTGGAAGTTGGAAGCAGCACTTCCGGGGCCCAGCAATCAGCCCATTCCAAACAACTACATGTGGCGAATAGGTCAGCTAGGTGTTGGGTGAAATGAGCCTTCAGCTATCTCCCTGTATGCACATGGCCCTTGTGCAATACCGGGAGCCACGCTAATATCAGCCCATTATGAACAGGCATGCATTCTGAACACTGCAAAAACAAAACAGAAAAGCGAATAGTTCAATTACAAACAGTGGAAAATTGGAAATTTGGGTCTTCTTTGTTGCTGGTCATATAGCCCAAGAACAAGAAAGAAGCATATTGTATACCTGGAAAATACTCCATTTTGTTTGAGTCATAAAGGTCATCTCACATACTGTATGTGTGCAATTGCACACGTGTTGTAGCCTAGCTTGATTACTTTTCTGAGTGACTCTTTGATGACAGGTAGAGGGGGACTTGTGGAGAGCAAATACCCAAAGGCTTCAAGAACATGTTATTTTCCTGTACAGGTCATTTGATCAATAATAGTGGCTTTGGAGAACACTACTAGCCAGCGGGTGGACTGTTCTCTGAAAAGAACGAGGGGGGAAAAGAAAACTAACAATCACGTATAGTGACCAAGACATGAACAGCGGCAAAGTACTGTAATGTAGTTACAGTAATGTAAGTAGGTCATTTCTTCAGATGATATTTGATGCAGGAGCGCAACATAAACTGTACAGATGCATGGAGAACCGGGATGACTGGAAGCGACAATGGCATACTCGTCTGTGACGACCTAGAGCAGGGGTGTCCAAAGTGCGGCCCGCGGGCCAAATGCGGCCCGGGGACAGATTTTATAAGGCCCTCGGCTTCATACCTGAATTGATTTATTTCTATTAACCTGGGCATTTCCAGGAGTATAACTTGTCAGGATTCCTTGTTCTTTGTTGTCTCATTCTGAAGGGGTAAAACAATAATTTCTTTATTAGGCTGAACATTTTTGTGTTTTGTTCACAGCACACAGCTAACAAAAGACCACTGATATTAAATATTGACGATGATAGTTACAGAACATCGTTTAAATGAGATGCCTCTGTGTGTGACTTTGTTATGTCAGTCGAGGAGATGGCCCCTTGAGTGTTTTAATATTTTCTAATTAAAACTAAAATTAACTAATTAACTAAAATAAATAAGGCCCCCTTTGAAAAAAACCCACACCTGACCTAGAGAGACTTTGGCTGCATTAAAAAGGAGAGACCAAACCAAAAACAGAATGTTCTCATTTCAAAAATAATCTTCCTTTTAAAATAAATAAACAACTCACCACAGCAGTGGCATTGCCAAACTCGATCCATAGAGAATATAGATATTATTTCTGCAGGTTACTAGCAACTGAGCATCATTCTGCCACTTCATATTCAATTTAAAACTTTCTTATTTCATAGATCACTGATGTAACACTCACTAAGAAGTGAGATTTCCCCCCCGAACACATTGGTGGATTAGCTATCCTGCTGACTTTGTCTTTGGTACAAATGCATTAATCTTATTTTTGAGTTTGATTAATACTTGTTTCTTTGCATCCAATATTCATTTTCCAAGGTAGCAGGCATGATTTGTCAAAGTAATTGGCAGTGATGAGTCTATATGCAAGTCCAAAACAGCAATCCCCTTGTGACAATAATACTCTTGATATAAGGAAGTGGACCGTTTTCTGACGCATTAAAAGTTACCACATTCTACGTTGATCTCACTATCAAACCAAAGGGGTGGGGGGGTTCTTTTCTTATACTGTTGATTTGTTGATGTGTAAATACTGCAATTGCAAGAGATAAAAGTGAAATAGACATGTGAGGCCGTTACCCTCCCATAAAACAGCATCCTGTTGCGAGAGGATGATTGCATCTTAGCTTTTCATGCCACAATGACCTCATCTGGGGGCCATTCATCTTCGAGAGTCACAGACAGAGGCACAAATGATCAGTTTGCTTCCCCTTCTCAGGCACCCGGCACTGGAGCGAAATCAGATATCATATTAACTGATATCTCTCTTTCCTGCGTGGCGGCAGAGCTCGGAACACATGAAAGATGTGCGGGCCAAGAGAGCAGGGAGACAGCAAGCAAAGAGAACTTGTTTGTGTTGCGAGATGAGTAATATATATCTACGGCAAACAGATTATAGCCTCAAGAACACATCCATTGCTGCGGTTGTGGTTGGGTTTTTGCCTGTGTTTTCTAAACTTCCCTTTTTGGAGAAACTAGTTGAAAGCTAGTCACAAAACATGGTTTTAGCGTAATAATACTTGTATCTTTTAAGCACAGCCGGCGCTAGTTGACAACACGCACGCTCGAGGGGGGAAGGGGGGTAGTCCCTCCTAAATGGTAAATGGTGCATTTATATAGCGCCTTTATCCAAGGCGCTTTACATAGATTGTGCATTACATTCACCCATTCATACACCGATGGCAGCGGAAACCATGCAAGGCACCAACTAGCACATCGGGAGCAATTAGGGGTTCAGTGTCTTGCTCAAGGACGCTTCGACAGTAACTCTGGGGGAGCCCGGGTTCGAACTGGCAACCTTGCGGTTCCCATCCAGGCACTCTACCCCTGAGCCACCGCCGCTCCTAACACAACACCACTAAGAAAATGCATACAGTTGAGCGATAAATCCATTGATCAACCATTGCCAAATGGCATTCAACCTCCTGTCCTCCTCACTCCAGGTTGGGACTTGAATAACAGTAAAACCAAAAGACATAATAGGCCATGCAGGGAACAACTGGCTTGTATAATTAAGCCAGACCTATAGCAAGACCGGCTGAATACACAAGAACACCCATTAATTGTATCTGACCTGTATGACAATTATGAGCTAAAAATGAATTATGGGTTCCTTATGATTCCTCAGTAGGCCTACTTCTTCCACCACTACTCTCTCTCTCTCTCATTCTCCTCTCTCTCTCCGTCTCTCTCTCTCTCTCTCTCTCTCTCTCTCTCTCTCTCTCTCCGTCTCTCTCTCTCTCTCTGGAATGGCTGGCAAGGGGAAAGTTGAGATTGAAGACTCTGCGCATCTCCACAGTGAGAGAACCATCTGCTCATATCCCATTATTATCTGTCACAACAGTTATTTGACTGCTTTCGTCTGATTCACTCCCCGGGGTTGCAGTGCATGTAATAAGAACAAGGCTTCGCAGATTGGTTTTACATTGCAAATGCAATCATTTCTTTGAGGGAAAACATCTGCCCCCGCCTATTGCCACGTTATCATTTTTCCTTCAACGCTACAATGACTTCACCCATGTCTGGGGAAGGAGAAAAAAAAAAAACGTTTCATTGACCTCCCCCTCCACCTCTCCGTCTCTCTTCTCTTCCACCTATATCGCCGTCACCCTCCCACGCGACCACCCCCCTCCAAATAAATACTGGGTATACTAAGATTAGGATGGAACTGGAAGGGAGATAAATAATTTAATTGAACCACTGTCCCAATTCTAAACCCTTGATAGGAACGCAGACAAGCAATCGGGATGATGTTCTACATGAGGCCTGAAGATATTGTAATGGCAGCAGGTGTAAACAATTAAGACTGTAAGATTGTGACCTTGAAAGGGGCTGCAGGCTCATAGGTCAAGGTTGTGTGTAAGTGTAATTTAAACTGTTTAATAACGGCTGGTTGCCAGCACGGAATAGCCGATGGGAGATGTTCCACTGGCATTAATATTTTAGGC
>NC_137863.1:40995470-41000470 GCF_963924005.1 Protomyctophum bolini
AATATAGTCTGCACGACTGTGTTGGCCAAAATGAGACGTCACATTACAATATACAATTTAGGCATTTAGCAGACGCTAGCAGAAGCGACTTACATTAAGCAAGAACAAAAAAGCATGGCAATACATCATAATTATAGGCCTACATATGACAGTAGTTATCATGAATCATACGTAAGCTATAAGAACGTAACAATGGAATATCTATATAATGAAACTATGCATATATATATACTATACAGTGCTGCTATGTTTACATAAAATTATATAAGTCCTAGTAGTCTACATAAACTGCTATCTAAGTCTACATAAAATGCTATCCAAGTTATATAAATTTGCATAATTATACGCCTGAAGGAGGTCGAGGCTAGGGCAAGTACTGCGTAAAGCACACGTAAAGCACAATACTTTACTTTTTTTTTTATTCCACCAATTAGAATCTTCAGAATCCAAAATAGATTGAGTTTCCTAGGAATATTTGATGTTTGGGATGGTCAATGACAGCCCTTGACAGCCCATACATCCAAACATTAAGTCCTATATTATCTGATTGCATTAAACCACGTTAAATTCAATTTGCCACTCACTTTATGCACGCGCATACTGTATACCCTCTATAATATTTCAGGTAGATGATAGAGCCTTTTTAAGTATAAACTGTTACATGTTATTTAAAAACGGGCCAATAAGACACTTAAGGTCACTATAATGCGTTGCGTAAATGTGTCACTTGATGTGTGGCACAACAAAGATGTCGAAATGACGAGTGCTTTGCAGAGCATGAGCATATACAGTATGTACAGTACCTGAAATGAAAGGACACGGAACACCATCATGAAATGAAACCTGTTAAATCACCAACTAAATGCGAATCATATAAACTGACCTTTGGTTGGCCTCGGATTGAATCCCACCTCTACACATTCCATCCTGTACCTCCACCTCTTAGGAAAACTAAATAAGGCAATAAGGCAAAAATAACCATAACCCCCAGACCAAAGATAACATAAGATATCTCCAAGCTATTGCTGACCCTGCACGCACAAGCTCTATACTTCCACACTGTCGAAAAAGACTCCTTCAACCATGTTACAGGCCCTTCCACCCCAGACAGCATGTCCCCGTTCAGCAGACAAAATGAATCCAAAATCAAATTGCCTCTACACAATCGATCACGCTTAAATGACACTTCTGCAGCCCACAATATAGCTTGTGGGAAGAGAGGCAAAGCAGTTTAGTTCCCCCGGTGCCTAGGGGCTGTGTGATCTATGGCATGAGGAGAACCTTTACCTGAGCACAAGGGCAGCCGAGTGTGCCGTTATGCCCTCCTCCCATTGTAAATACACACACAGGCCCTACTGGTGGGGGAATTATCCCATTCTGACCTGAGATCAGATTCCAACGCACAGAAGAATGGTGGTTCTTTAACGCATTTTGACCTGAGATCAGATTCTAAAAATGTCTTCTAAATCCCGACAGTTTTCAAAAATAGCAGACCTGCAAGCTCGTAGCGCGCCACTCGGTGGCGCGCTATGAGCTTGTAGGTCTGCTATTTTTCAATAGCTAAAGCATAACATAATGCTAACCAAAAGGGGTTCCCGCCCAAAATGAATTATTCAGGAGTGATTTATGATGGAAATATAATCCCCCCTTTCCTGAAACGCCAACAGAACTGCAGGATAAATAATCATATTAGGAAGGAGATGCAGTGCTTGAGATTATGCGTGCACGCTACTCCATATTCACCTCATAAAACTGACATGAGCGCCGCTAATTCTTGATGGATATACTGTACTGGACTGGGGTGCAAGGAGTCTCAACGGCAGCAAAGGACGGTGAACAAAGACAGCAAACGGCTGCAGCGTGTGGAATGCTGTGCGTTATCGGCAGGCCGTGGAAATTCTAAAGTAAAACACAAGCCATACTGTAACCGGGCCCACATAGACTATAGCCCTGAAACATGACTGTCACGATGATCATGACAGTCATGGCGCACCTGCAGCCTGTTTTACACAATCGCTATACATTCACAGTCCAAACGTGTAATAAACATTCCGATTTCAAATATAAAGTCCTCGCCACAGTAGAAATTTGCTGGTACAGCGATTAGCATTGCTGCATTCTGCGTTGTTTAATAAAAACACATTTTCATCCGAGCGCCCCGGCTACTTTTCTCAAACGGGGTTTGTTTGGGAAATTCACAGTTGCACACCGGGAGCGCACTCGCCTATTAGTCTGTATTGGCGTCAGCGTGCCTATATCGAACACACACTCCTCCCGACCGATAGGGGCGCGTAGTTGAAAGCCAATGGCAAAAAAAACTGCTTGGATAAAAATGCTTTTTATTAAACAACGCGGGATGCAGCAATGCTAATCGCTGTACCCAGCAAATCTCACAACACCCGTGGCACATGTGGCGAGTACTTTATATTTGGAATCTGATTGTTTATGTACACGTTTACAATGTAAATGTAGCGATGGCGTAAAACAGGCGGAAGTTAAGCCATGACGCTCGTGAAGTACGAGCGTCATGTGAACCATGGCTACACATAGACATCCTTTGTACTGCTGTCTCTCTTCTAGTAACTGCAGTGCAGACAATAACTTTGTTACAGTCACTGCAAATGCTGTCAAATAATAATGTTTTTCTCTGAAACAACTCAACTACTGAACTTTTCTGGAAAAACAGCCGGAACGTTAGATTTATTTCCCTCCCCAAACAGCTGGGGATGCAGCAGAACTAGACTGTGCTAGAGTGTCTAAAGTTATTGCTCTGTGTGTTTAGTGTTTCCTGTACACTTGTACAGTATGTATATCATAACCATTGCATTCCCAAATGCAACTATACCGGTACTTTGTTTGTTGAATTGCCAATTTTGCCACGATATCATTCAGCTGACCGTTCATCATAGCTATAGCCAAGTGTGGCTATTCCAACCGTATATGCATCAGTTTTGTTCCACAAAAGGGATGTACATTAAGGCATGGCGCACCGCATTAAATGTGACACTGACTGCACTGCACAATAGACTGCACTACGGGCTACGTGGCAAACGTCTGAGGGCAGGGTTGGAGAGTAGGCCCTGAGAGTACAATTTCTCACGCCACCGAAGCTGGCTCACACTGTTAAAAATAGGCCTCTTCCCCGTTTGCTGTCAATAGCCAGCACAACCCTCATTCAATACCCAGTGTCTTGGGCAAAGCTTCCCTCCACAATAATCACTTAACTGTCAGCTAGGATTAGACAGTCTTAAGCCACCCTGAGCCAATCCACAAGCCAGAGAGAGAGAGAGAGAGAGAGAGAGAGAGAGAGAGAGAGAGAGAGAGAGAGAAAGAGAGTGAAAGCAAGGATATATCCTGTGACATCTCCAAACCCGAAGCCAACATTGTCTGGACGGAGAGAACAGAGAAAAGGAAGACAAAGCCTGGAAGGAATCACCGGGGATAACAAATACAACTCTCTCCACCAAATCCCCATCTCAGCGGGATCATGCTAGGGCTTTGTGCAGACCTAGTAAGGGTGTAAGGGCTTTAATAATGCACTTGGATATAGGTGTACGGGGAGGAGAGGTATAAAATCTGACCTTTTCCATTCAGCCCGATACCATTAGAGAAAGCAATGCCGTTTTTGTCCTCGTCGTCTCTCCGGGCCTTGAAACTGGCACGGCCATGTGTTTATGTTTTATTGATTTCATTTAATTAGGGCGTTAATGTTTCATGCGTTGTTCCAGATAGGACAGTGTAGAGAGAGAGAGAGAGAGAGAGAGAAAAACAAAGACGTAGAGAGAAGAGACAGGAGTCCTCGTCCTCACAACACACTAACTGGCTGAGCCAGTGTGTGTGTGCGTGCATGTGAAAGTTGTTCTGTCTCAAAGTAGAATGCTAAACGCAATTGTACACAACCGGGAGATACTCGACATGCGCTTCAGGCAGGGCTATACATGTGCCAACCAGAATATGTGCTACAGTACCGGACATCTGGGAGGAGACCCCGGGGCAGACCAAGGCACAGTTGGAGGAAATACATCGACTCACTGGCCTTGGAACGTCTCGGAATCCCCCAGGAGGAAGTCACTAATGTTGCTCTGGAGAGGGAAGTCTGGAGCACTCTGGTGGAGCTGTTGCCCCCGCGACCCGACTACGGATAAGTGGTTGAAGATGGATGGAGATGGGCCAGTTATATCATATTAACATACTACATACAGAGGAAGAAGTGATAGACACTGGAGCAGCTATACTCCGGGGACGATTGAACAATCATTTCAGTCATTTCTTGTCATACTAGCACCTGAATAAAAGACTTTAACTGTCCGAACTGCTCCAGTGTCTATCCCAATTCTGTTGTCCTCCTTTGACACTCCAGACTAGCCGTATTAGGACGAGGCGCGCTGGCAGACTCCCTTTGTATACACAGATGGGTTAAAATGCCACCTTAATCCCTGATCAGTCTGGAAAGCAAAGCTAAAGCAAAGGCTCAGGTTTAGGTATTTTGGTTTGTTTTTAAAAGTAACCATGTGTTACAGTACACTCACTTTGCCACTCGACATATCCTCTTTAATATTTCAGGTGGATGATGGAGTCATCTAGCCTTTTCAGTATGTAAACTGTTGAAAAGTCAACAACACTGTGCCCTTAGAAGATTACATCATGTAAGAGCAGACAGGCTATTTCTGTATTTCTCTCATCTGCCATCAAGTAACTGCAGAGGGGGAAAGAAAATAAGGTTTAAAGACTGAACCAACAGGGCTTCGTTCTTTGCAAACTTGTACGCACGCACACACACACACACACACACACACACACACACACACACGGACACACCCACATGCACACGCACACATACACAATAGCCATATATATATATACTGTATATATTAGTGGTGGGCATAGATAAAAAAATCATCTCGATTAATCTCACTGCAATCCTGGAGTTAATCTTGATTAAAATGGCTCATTTGAACTCTACTCTAATACATACGCTACCTAAATAATGACCAGAAGTA